>NC_064867.1:10189355-10489355 GCF_024139225.1 Suncus etruscus
TTATCCAGAAGTTAAAGAAATTAATTTCCTTAAGAGCTCTAAGCATATATATATATATATGCCATATATATGGTATATGTAGCATATACCTTTATGTGTGTAAATATACAATTATACATATTTTAAGGTCAGAATCATGAAAATGATAATTAGATTCATATTTGTGCTGAAGTATCTCACAGATATCATTGTTAATTCTGTTCTGTTATTCTGTTGGGACATTCTTCTCTGGTGGAGCTTACAGTACCATTGCTTTAAATATATTCTGTCTTTCTATCTTATTTTGGGTTTCAATAGGAGTCCATAAAGCAAGGATCTAAATATTGGTAATTTGTTAGTACTAGTGATTACTAAGACTAACACAAGGGAACTAAAAAGGCCAAAGCAGAAGTCAAAACATGGCATATTTTATAGCAAGTTAGCACTGAGACCAACCGAAACTACCGTACTTCAAAGCCACTCTGAGGAAAGAGGAAGCTAGATTCTGTGCCTATTGGTTGCAATAAGGAGGGCAGAATTTGAAACTGATCGACTATATTAATACAGCAAGAGACATTCACTGTGGGCTCATTGCAACTGCTTTGTAATTATACATCATGTCCCATTGGCAATAATCTTGATTAAAATATTATGCTCCTCCTTAGGTGAGGATTATATTTCTGGACTCCATTGAAGACATGAGCATTTGGCTCATGAAATGTAAACAGAATTAATGTGTGCAACTTTCCAAGAAAACTCTTAAAACTAATTCATTTGTCTCTACCTGTACTTAGCAACATCCTAGTTGCGTTCCTCACCTAGTCCTAAGGTAAATAAATGTACAGATGAGACATAGCAGGCTGATGAATGACAATAAATAGATTATGTTATATGTATTTTATATAACATAGTTTTAAGATTATGAATATAGCAGCATGACTAGTCTATTCAACAAATATATTTCTAAAACTTGTTGAGGAAAAAGACCCAAGCAATTGATGTATATGTACTACTGAGTATGTGTCAGAGCAGAGATTGGCAAAAAAACTGTTATTTGGGCCAAAAAGATTACACCAGCATATTAAAGTTAAAATTAAGATTGTACAAAAACTAAATGAGATAAAAATTTGGAAAATAGAATTATCAGTAGCCTAACATAGTGCTATTGTTTATATTTTATAATACAGAGGTGAATTAATAAAGATCATCGATTGTTTTGCAATAGATTGGTTAGAGAAAAGGAAGTCCAAAAATTTTAGAATTAGCAAGTTCATAAAACATTGATTTTCAATGACAGGATAGAAGCTCTCTGCTTCTCTAATGATTATGAGAGAGCTGTCATACAGAGCATTCTGTACCCTGGCTACTGAATTCAAAGTTATTTTATATGGGAAATAAAAGCAAAATTTTATCTTCTTAAGTCACTCAGAATTCTGGCTTTCCTAACTACTATCTGAAGGCCAAATTAAACTGGTAATATAGAATTGGAAGACTCAGGAAGAGTTTTCCCCAGGAAACTGTGATAGCTTCAGAGAGGATGGCACAGATTGTTCTTCCACTGGGAGAATTTACCTTTAGGGAATGATGAAGTTTGAGAAGTACAGAACTTTCTTGTAACACTGTATGGGTGGACCCTGGTGCATGGAAGATCTAGAAGAAAAAAGGTCAATTTTAAGACTGAATAATCTTATTTTTATTGACTTTCAGGATGCCCACGAATGTGACATATATGGTTATTTGACACCTGGCAGAGGAAAGTAATAGTTTGCTGATAACTGTGAAAGATCCTTCCGAACTAAAGAACTCTTTCTATTATTTGTTTAGCAATCATCCTAGTAATATGTAACAAGGAAAATGATTTGGGGTTTAGGGTGTATGTGAAACACTTGGTGGTGCTCATGAGTAATTTTGGTGGTACTTAAGGTTTGAGATACGTAATATCAGAACTGGGTTAACTGCATGAAAGGCAAAGGCCCAAATTGCTGTGATATCTTTTAAACTCTGAAATAAAAAATTCTGAATTATTTTATATTGTATCTACTTCTATCTTTAAGCCTTATTTTTTAATCAGTGGGTTTAATTTGAGTTCATTTTTAAGAATTCTGGTGAAAAGCATGGAATCCTATGATATTGGCTGTAAGTTCTTGACAAATGTATGATTGTTCAGCATGCAGATGGGACTTATTTAGGAGTATGATTTCCAATATTGATTTTGAAACTCACCTTTTTTCATGAACAAATTCTATACATGCTATGTTGGGAGACTCAAAAAAGCATTAACTTCATTGTCTAAATAAAAATTAAACTATTTTTTCTGATATTAGTAACTAGGAAATAGTGACCATGTATGTTTAATATAGAAAGCCTCACACATTTTAGAAAGCAGAAATTAAGGAATCATTTTTGACTAGTCAGCAGAATATAAAATGTTTGAATTAAAATTTCAAGCAAGTAATTTTCTTACTTTTATTAAAGGAAGGATATACTACTCTAATTTAAGAAAACTTAATCACATTTTAAAGTAGTTATTTTGTAGTTTAATTCAAACAATTTGTGAAAATATGTTGAGACAGTGGGTCTGATCTAAAATTAGATGACTACTAAAAATCACTGTCAAATTTTAGGATGATAGCAACAGTGATTCTTCCTCCCATAACTTAAATTTTTAATAAGAATAAGCTATAAACACCCCATCCAAGTGCTTGTTCAAATCTCAGTAATCTTATAACCATATAAATTATATAATCAACATACAGTATATTTTCTTGTCAAACTACTGGGCATGAGATTTCTCCTTTCTTTGTTTCAGTATATTTTACTGCGGCTTTCCCACCAATCTCACTAGTAGTGTAAACATTTTTTAATCTTTCTTGACCTCCATTTACTGCTAGTATAGATCACCAATACAATAATTGTATTATTTCAATCGAATATATTATTTTACATGTATTTACATAGTTTCCTCCTGAAATAAGCACTGTGTATCCGTTCATCTTATAAAGTAATTTCAAGGGGCTGGAGTGGTGGCGCAAGTAGCAGAACATTTGCCTTGCAGGCGCTGACCTAGAACGGACCTCGCTTTGAATCCCTGGTGTCCCAAATGGTCCTCCAAGCCAGGAGCGATTTCAGAGCATATAGCCAGGAGTAACCTCTGAGGATCACTGGGTGTGGCCCAAACCGCCCCCTCCAAAAATGTAATTTCAAGGAACATTTGTGTAGGAATTGAAAGAGTAAGCCAGAGATGAAGAAACAACTGTTCCCTAGTGTAATTACTATCTAAAGAAGTTAACAAATCAAATGTGATTTACTGGGCTCCATATTACTAGCAACTGTCTAAAGAACTTTTGAAATACACTTGTGAATGTTCTCCTGAGATTTGAGAATGGATGTGTTTATCTATATTTTATCTGGCCAAGAGTTGCTTCATAAGCTTTTAAGAGGTCCAGTACATTTCTCTATGTATTGAACCTAAAGTGGCTTTCTGCAGGTTATCTTGGTCATAATGGCAGTAAACAGCAAAATTTATAGTTATTAGGTATGGTATATTTGTGACAGATATTGTTAGATTATGTTTGAGCTTACTGAGATGTTCCAAAACTGTCAAGATTAATAAAATGAGTCAGTAGAAGTAGGAATAAAAAATTCAATACTCTATTATCCCCTGCATTCCTTTCCCCTACTAGTCATTCAAAAATCTCTCAAGTCTAGGACAAAATAAACTTTCACATAGTAAATTATTTAGAAAATATTTATGAGTCAGGGCCTGAGAGATAGCATGGAGGTAAGGCATTTGCTTTGCATGCAGAAGGACCGTGGTTCAAATCCTGGCATCCCATATGGTCCCCTGAGCCTGCCAGGAGCAATTTTTGAGTATAGAGCCAGGAGTAACCCCTGAGCACTTCCCCCAAATAGAAAATATTTATGAGGACATATTATTTTACAGAAACTTAGAATTTATGGACAAACATATCTCTGCCCTTTATGTTCAATTTTATATAACATACCAAGTAATATTAAAATTATTATATTCATTGACATATACAATTATGACTACTATAAAATATTATGTAATAAGTAAATTAATTAGCTTAGTTTATTAAGAATATAAAAGCAATTTTTTAAAGACAAGAGAAGATATGATATGAGTACTAGGGATTTTATTTGTTAGGACAAACTACCATAAATACATAAAATTGCAACACATTACTTGCATCAAAATCAGAAATCCAGCAACCCTATCAAAAATGAGGAGAGAAAATGAACAGACATTTCCTCAAAGACATGTCCCCAACGGAGAAACATAGATGGTCAAAAGTCACATGAAAAAAAAAATTCCCTACATCACCAGTCATGAGGGGGATTCAATGAAAACAATGAAATATCATGTCACACCAGAGAATGGCACATATCACAAAGAAAAAGATGAGTTAGTTCTGGCAAGGATGCAGGGTGAAAGTTTTCTCTCATTCACTGCTGGTTGGAATGTAGACTGATTTAGCTTTTTTGTAAAACAATATGGATGTTCCTCAAAAAATTTGAAATTAATTTCTATATGATCCAGCAAGACTACTCCTAGGGATATAATCAAAAAGCACAAACCATAATACAGAAAAGTCTTCTGTATTCCTGTTTCATTGCAGCTCAAGTTACAATATCCAGAATCTGGAAGGAACCCAAGTGATCTAGGACAAATGAGGGGCTAAAGAAACCATGAGACATCCATCCATACAAAGGAACACTATGCAGCTGTTAAGAAATATGAATTTGCTTATATGTGGTGGATATTGAGAGTATGATTTTGAGTGAAATTAGTCAGAGTGAGAAAGATACAGAGTATAATTTTATTCTTCTGTGGGATATAACAAAAAAAGATAGTATAGATTTGAAGGTCAGAAGGACCAGTCCATGTTAGAATGTTCACCACAAGTAATGGAGCAATGCAATTAGTATAGAGAAGGCACCACTAAGACCACGATAATTGGAATTGATCATGGTGGACAAAAACTTGGTGTTGAACAAAGATAATATGGCAGGCTTGGTATACCTTCATTAACAATAGTGCAAATCACAGTGTCTAAAAGAAAAAGTGGGAGGAAAGGTGAGAAAGAGAAAGAGAGGTGGGGGAGGGAGAGAGAGAGAGAAGAGTAAAATACCTGCTCAAAGGGGGCCGGGAAGGTGGTGCCTTACGAGCGCTAGCGTAGGACGGACCGTGGTTCGATCCCCCGGCGTCCCATATGGTCTCCCCCAAGCCAGGGGTGATTTCTGAGCTCATAGCCAGGAGTAACCCCTGAGCGTCAAATGGGTGTGGCCCAAAAACAAACAAACAAACAAAAAAAACCCAAAAAAAACAAAATACCTGCTCAAAGACAGGTGGGGGAGTGTTGAAGGGAAATGTGCACTTATAAACGGGTGGTGTTCATTGTAGGACTGAAACCCAATCATGAACAACTTTTCAAACATGGGCTTTAAATAAAGAGAGAAAAAAATGGAAATCAGAAAAATTTTTTGATACAAGACACTGTTCAAATGCTCTGAGGAAGTAGCATTACCAGCATGTTTAAAGAATAACAAAGAAGCCAGCATGGTTGAGCAAATGGGGGAAGGAAAAGATTCAAGATTCAAGAAAAGCAAATGGACTTGGCAAAGAATGGCTTTTTATAAAATCATTGTAAAGATTTTGCTTTTACTTGGAGTGAAATGTGAACCAATGCAGGAGTTTAGGAAAGAGTGACATCACTTAACTTACAAAGAATTACTTTTGTTGGTTGTGTCAAAAATAGAATATCTGGGACCAAATGTAGCAGTAGAATTCTATGCTAAGCACACCACAATGAGTGATTCCTGAGCACAAAACAAATAGGAAACCCTGAGAATCAAGAGCTATGACCCCAAATAATAATAATAATAAAATATCATTAATTAGTTTTGATAAGATAGCATCAAAACTTTGTGTATATTTTCTATTTTACTACTCTCACTTTCTTGTACTAATGAGGCAAGTTGGCACATTGAGGAATGTTCTATAAAACAAAGCAGAAGGCCTTTGGTCAATGGATAATGTAGCTGTTGAGGCTTTAAGTCCTGTAGAAACTAAATTATGCCCAGGAAGTGGAATTACTATAGAAACCTCATGAATGAACTTGGAAGAATATTATTCCATACCTGAACCATCATATGCAGACTCAGTTGACACTCTAAATCCTGAGGTAGATGAATTAGTAGAAGAGCCAATTAAGACATACCTGATTTTCTGGCATTCAGAAACTAAGAATCAATGATATTTCTGTCTGCCAAATTTGAGTGAAAATTGTGTTTCAGTCACAAATACTAACATAGAAGTTATTGTTATGATTTAGGGAAGAGATAATCATGACTTATAGCAGTGTTTCATTAATATAGATAATTGGGATCAACTTTGCCTGTGAAGGTCAGATATGAGAAAAATAAAGGGTTAGGGGTTATGTTCAAAGGATTAACATGAATTAATAGAGGGACCATTAAGTATGTAGTTTCCTGAAAAAGGATATTCTAAAACTAGGAAGCAACTGCTTTAGCTCCATCAGGTGAATTATTATCTAGTTGACTTCTTTTTTCCAGGTTTTCACAGTAAAGATAACCATACCTCTTAGCATCTAAGAGCCTAAATTTTATGTTTACAAAAACTTACTCAGAAGTCTCTTGACAATATTGCAGGTAGCTGAGTTTAATTAAAGTATCTCTTTTCTTAAGAAGTTCAAGAAAAGTTAATTTTGTGATGGTAGAAATAATAGCTTTTTATATCAATGGGAATGGTATAGATGTAAGGAAAACCATTACGAGAAAAGGAGAGAATTGCTAAAACAGAGCTCGTGTCAAGGGAATGTTCATAAATTTGGTTATAGCTAGGTATGCACAATATTTCATCAGTCTTAGTCTGTGCATATTCTCCTAGTAGGGCAGGAGAAATTAAAGAAAATTCAATTCTTTCATTAAGCATTGACCTTCATGACAAAACAGAATAACTTTTTGGACTAGCCAATTCCAGCCAATTGTTGATAGTATGTGAATTTCCAGATTTTAAAATTTTCTCTTTTATTTTTAGAGGTTAATATAATGAGGTTTAGGTCACACCCAGGTGTACCCATATTTTTTTTCTGACTGTATGCTCTGCATTCACATCTAATAATGCTCAGGGGACCATATGCTGGAGGTCACACTAGAATCAATAACACACAAAGCCTTCTGGCCCCATGGTTTTTAATTTTCAGATAAAACCTGTAGACTGAATTTTATGGGAGTGTTTCCAATTTTATGTGTTCACTATTCAAAAATAATTAAAACAAAAATAATATAAAGCACATTAGCAAGATGATTAGCAAGAGCACATTACCAGGGTGACTGAACTGTGGTATTTATTTTACTTGTTCATATATAACATTTTTATTTTAATCAAGTTTCCCACACAATTGTTGGATTCCACTTTTAAAGTACAAATCTATGCACATGTAACATGGCTGTCACCATGCCAGCTCATCAGCCAGGTCCAGAATAATTTTGTATTGAAAGAAATGTAAACCAACTGCAAAAAACATGGGTGTACCAGTCTCTCATTTGAAAACTGGGGAAATCTCTGGAGGAGGGAAGATCAAATCTATGCTTTGGTGAAACACCTATAGCTGCACCCACAGCCCACAAAAACTGTGACAATAGTGGCCCAACCTCACAGCTTTACCACTGATTTCTACAGAGACACACTAACAGATAAAAACTAGAGGTATTATATTTGGAATAAATGGAAGTAGCATTCCCCACCCTCTCAGACTTACAGAAACCCTGGTAGCCATAGACACATTCCACAATCACTGCTATGTTAGTCATAGAATATGGAATTTCTGGAAAGCACAACTGCAAGATACTTATAAATTTTCAATACTGTAACCTCAGCTGAAATGCACCAAATTAGATATCAAAGTTGCAAAAAGTCACCTATGGTCACACATACACACACACACACACACACACACACACACACACACACACACACCACAATAACACAGAATAATCAACTAACAACAAATACCTTAGCAAACCTTCTAACAATGGATACAATGTGGGATATCACAGTTCTCACAAATTTTCTTTGGAGTTTTTTTTAAATAATTATATTACCAGACATTTTAAAATACACAATACAAAATAAAATATTTCATTTTTGCCAGCGGTGAAGGCTTTGAATAAATAGAAAATTAGGTTCAGGGAATGCTATATTGGTAGTGGGATTCGTGTTAGAATAGGAGATGTTAGAAACAATTGTATTACGAGCAACTATGTAAAGCACAATTTTTAATAAATTAATAAAAATACAAGAGGGTATACTGAAAGTGCTCCAATAGACAGTGTTGGGAAAATATGAGTACTTCAGTGGTGGATATACTATTGTAGCATTATATCTTTAAAATTCAATATATACACCATTATAAACCAATGTTGTTAATTTAAAAAGTTCTCTTTAATTAAAAAAATTAAATCCATGTCCTTCCATGCATAGGAAAATTTCATGACTTCATCTCTATTGATGGCTGCATAATATTCTGTTGTGTATATCTTGATATCTTTTTCTTGCCTGATTGCTATAGTAAGTACTTCCAGTACTATTTTGAAGAGGAGTGGTGAGAGCAGACAGCCTTATCTTGTACCAGAATTTAGAGGAAAAGCTTTTAGTTTTTCTCCGTTGAGGATAATATTTGCCATTGGCTTGTGGTAGATGTCCTCAACTAAATTGAGAAAGGTTCCTTCCATTCCCATCTTGCTGAGAGTTTTGATCAAGAATGGGTGTTGAACCTTATCAAATGCTTTATCTGCATCTATTGGTATGATCCTGTGGTTTTTATTTTTGTTGTTGTTGATGTTTTGTATTATGTTGATAAATTTATGGATGTTAAACCATCCTTGCATTCCTGGGATGAAACCTACTTGGTTGTAGTGTATGATCTTCTTGATGATGCATTGGTTCCTATTTGCCAGGATTTTGTTGAAGATCTTTGCATCAGCATTCATAAGGGATATTGGTCTGTAATTTTCTGTTTTGGCAGCATCTCTGTCTGGTTTTGGTATCAAGGTGATGTTGGCTTCATAAAAGCTGTTTGGGAGTGTTCTTGTTTTTTCAATTTCATGGAAGAGCCTGGCTAGGATTGGTAGTAGCTCCTCTTGAAAGGTTTGAAAGAATTCATTAGTAAATCCATCTGGGCATGGTCTTTTCTTTTTAAGCAGACGTTTGATTACAGTTTCAATTTTCTCCATAGTGATGGGGGTATTTAGATATGCTACATCCTCCTTACTTAACTGTGAAAGGTTATAAGTGTCCAAGAATTTATACATTTCTTCTAGGTTCTCATGTTTAGTAGCATAAAGTTTCTCAAAGTAGTCTCTGATTACCCTCTGAATCTCTGCAATATCTGTCGTGATTTCCCCCTTTTCATTTCTAATACGGGTTATCATGTTTCTCTCTCTCTCTCTTTGTGAATTTTGCCAATGGTCTATCAATCTTGTTTATTTTTTTCAAGGAACCAACTTCTGCTTTCATTGATTTTTCAGATTGTTTTTTTGTGTTTCCACTTCATTGATTTCTGCTTTCAGCTTTGTTATTTCCTTCTGTCTCCCTATTTGGTTCCTTATGTTGGTCATTTTCTAATTTTATGAGCTGTGTCATTAAGTTATTCAGGTATGCCCCTTCTTCCTTCCTGATGTGTGCTTGCAAAGCTATAAATTTTCCTCTCAGGACCACTTTTGCTGTGTCCCATAGACTCTGTTTCCAGGAAAGTTTTGATTTTCTTTTTTATTTCATCAGACCCACTGGTTGTTCAGTAGCAGTTTTTCTTCTGTGTCCCTTTGTAGTTCACATCTAATTTCAGAGCCTAGTGGTCAGCAAAGGTAGCCTGCAAGATTTCTATCCTCTTAATTTTATGAAGGTATATTTTATGTGTCAGCATGTGGTCTATCTTGGAGAATGACCCATGTATGTAAATTGGAAAAGAATGTGTATCCAGGTTTTTTTGGGGTGGAGTGTCCTATATATATCTACTAGTCCTCTTTCTTCCATTTCTATTTTCAGGGCTAGTATGTGTTTTTTTTGGTTTCAGTCTGGTTGACCTATCAAGTGTTGACAGGGCCATGCTGAGGTCTTGCACAATTATTTTGTTATTATTGATGTCTTCTTTCAGATTTGTCAATAATTGTATTAGATAATTTGCTGGTCTCTCATTGGGTGCATATATGTTTAATAGTCTGATTTCTTCTTGTTGCACATATCCCTTGATTAGTGCAAAGTGTCCATATTTGTCCCATACCACTTTTCTAAGTATAAAGTTGGTGTCATCAGATATTAATATAAATCGACCCCAGCTTTTTTTAATTTTTATTTTGATCATAATGGTTTACATATATTTCACAGTAGTATTTTAAGTACATATTAACACTGGATCAGGGGAATACCCATCACCAAATTTGTCCTCCCCCCATCCTTGTTCCCTTTCTGCAATCCATATACCCCAACATCACCCCCTGGGCTGCTAGAGTAGGTGGTCCCCTCTTTGTATAGCTTACTGTTAGTGATCATATATCTGTTTGGTCCTGGTACCCTCCCTTGTTTTCCCCTCTATTTAAGAGGCGGAACTAGATAAATTGAGTTATGTGTTTTTGTTTGAAGGAAAGAAAAGCAATAGATAGGATACAAAATAAGAAAAAATAAAGAAGTCAAATATGCGAAGTCCTTCTAGAGGCTTTCAACCTCAGTTTGAGTGAGGATGTGAAAAAGGTAATTGAAACACCACAACAATACAGAAAGAAATATCAAATTAAATATCCAGTGAGCACTACAGCAATAAAAACAAGCACCACACAATAATCTCGGTTCTGAAATCAAATCATGATGGAGAGCAAAAAGAAAGAGAAAGATAAGGTAAAATAAAATAAAATAATATTGGAGACATCAACTTCAATATCTACACCAAAATAAAGACATCAAAAAATCGATCAATTGATAAATAAATATGTGGGAAAATAATTGTTTCGTGCTTTTTTTTCCTTTTCTTTTTCCCCCTGCATAGGCACAGTAACTATCGAGGATATTGTAGATGGAATTCCCTTGGCCCAGGAGATACAGAATTTCTCCACCCCTGAAATATACTGTCATGAGATTAACTATAAACTCCTTGTATGACCATTTACTCTTTCCTTGGTGCTTTTGTGGTATATGGAAGACTTCTGCTTCATCTTGGATCATAATATCAGACCTCTGTATCTAAAGATCTTGGTGACTGTGCAGGTCAAGAAATGGAGCTTATAATGAAGGCTTTCTTTGTGGTTATAGCAGTTCTGCTTCTTCAGTGTCGTTTTAAATACATCTTCTGTAGTTGGTGGTCTTGGTCATTATGTTGCTCCTAGGATGGAGCCTGAGATTAAGTCTTTCGTTATGTTTCTGGAAGACCCATTCAGTTGTGGTTGTCTCAGTCAGACCTCTGGAACTGGAGATCTTGTTTGTTGAACAGATCGTAGACCAAAAGCTAGGCTAGAGCTTTTTATTGCTGCTGTTGTTGTTGTTGGTCCCTAGATGCGTATTGTCGAGTCCTGGTTGTAACAGCCAGTCATTTATATATATATATATATATATATATATATATATATATATATATATATATATATATATATATATATATATATATATATATATATATATCGATCTTGGCTTTTGCACAGATCAAAGGGTGACATATTATCTGGGATTTTGTCTGATCGATGACTGATGAGGAAGGACAACTTGCTCTTAGATCAAGTTGTTCCCATTTCCTCGTTGTCAGGTTATCAATTTAGTACTGGCACATGTTGGCATCAGAGCAACATTATGAATGCCCTGGAGGGGATTTGGCTCCTGGAGCTGTTGTGGAGCACTCTGTCATTTCTATGACTGGGATCCAGTAGTCAAGGCTGGACAGTTGTTGTCTAATTTTCTGGAGTCTAAGTTGTTTCCACATGACATATGTTCAGGGTGGGAGATGTCCCTGTGTTGTAAACAAGAGTTCTTATCCCTAGTAGATAAGAGCTTGTTTTTACATGTATAATTTCCACTATGTTTAATATGTCTTTGCAGGAAGAAGTGGTGCTACATTATATTGCTGGTGGATTTGGGGGTGGAGAGAGAAGAAAACAGACACCCCACAAAAACTAAGAATATATATGCTCACACATATCTAAAGAAAAAAGTTTCTTTTAAAAAAAGATTAAATAAAAGACGTAATTAAAGGAATAAAGTGTGGCAGGGAGAGATAGCATGGAGACAAGTTGTCTGTCCTTCCTGCAGAAGGATGGTGGCTCAGATCCCGGCATCCCATATGGTCCCTCGTGCCCACCAGGGACGACCTCCGAACATAGAGCCAGGATTACTCTCTGAGTGCCACCAGGACTGACCCAAAAGAAACAAAAACAAATCAAATTGAAAAACAAAAACTAAAACAAAACAAAACAAAACAAAGAAAAAATGAACAAGAATAAAAAAGAAAAGAAAAATAATTTAAAAATACAAAGAAAAAGGGAGAAAGTGATACAGGAGATTATATTTTGGGAGGAATAGGATAAGAGGTAGTCTTATATAGGTCTATATTTATGATGAAAGTATAGGCTTCCCCATTGTCTTTTGAGATTTCCTTGTGATGTGTGGGGTCTAGGCAAAGAGGTCTTGGGTAGAGTTCTTGCCGTGGGGGTCCTTTGGAGCGAGTTCCGGTATCGAGCCACAGTCCACATTAGGGAGAGGTGATTAGGAGGGCCACACTGCATGGGTCAGTTGATGTGTTGGTTGTATTTTCTTGTCGCACCCCAGCTTTTTTAAAGGTGTTGTTTGCTTGGATGATTTTCCTCCAGCCTTTGATTTTGAGTCTATGTTTGTTCTGATTATTCAGGTGTGTTTCTTATAGGCAGCAGAATGTTGGATTCATCTTTTTGACCCATTTTGCCACACTGTGTCTTTTAATTGGTGAATTTAGTCCATTGACATTGAGGGAGATGATTGTCATAGGATTTAATGTCATCTTTGTAGATAAATTTGCTGTTTGTTGGTCTTTCTTGTCTTAAGTAGACCTTTCAGTTTTTCCTTTAAGGCTTGTTTTTCATCTGTTAAGTTTCTGAGCTGTTGTTTTTCCATGAAGTATGTATCCTTCCTTCAAACTTGAATGTGAGTCGGGCTGGGTGCAGTATTCTCGGTGAGGCATCCATTTCATTCAGTCTTGTAGCAATATCCCATCACTGTCTTCTGGCCTTGAGACTTTCTTGTGACATGTCTGCTGTGAACCTTAAGGATGCTCCTTTGAATGTAATTCCCCTTTTTGATCTTGCTGCTTTCAGTATTCTATCTCTATCGGTGGGATTTGTCATTGTAACAAGGATGTGCCTTGGGGTGTTTTTCTTTGGGTCTCTTTTATCTGGTACTCTTAGGGCATGCAGGATTGGATTGCATGTAGTCTTTAACTCTGGGAGTATCACTTTGATTATGTTTTTTGACAGTTGATTCTTCCTGGGGATCTCCTACCTGGGCCTCTGGGACTCCAATGATTCTTATGATGTTTCTGATGAGTTTATCAGAGACTTCTATTTTTATCTGTTTACATTTCTTGAGTACTTTTTCCATTGCCTGATCACTTGTCTTAAGGTTCTTTTCCAATTTCTTCTGCTGTGTTGAGTTTTTCTGCATCTCATCTTCAAGCACGCTGATTCTGTCCTCAGCTGCTGTTAACCTGCTGGAGAGGCTATCCACTGAGTTTTTCACTTGAGCTACCGTGTTTTTCAGATCTGTTATATCAGTTTGGAGTTTTCTGATTTCTGTCTTTGTGTTCTGTTCAGATCGATCTATGCTTTCTTTGAGTTCTATGAACATCTTCCATATTTTTATTCTAAACTCCTCATCCGAGAGGTTAATCAGATGGTTGGAATTTTTTGGGTCATCCAAGCTATCATCTCCATTCTCTGTGCGAGGTTTCCCCATTGTCAAGCTTGTAGTGTGATTTTTTTCTGTGTGTTGAGGTGGCGTTCATTGGTTAGAAAATGTGCTTGCAAAGCAAAGCGGAGTGCTCTTCTGGGGCCTCTAGGTAAAAGTTGTTTTTTGGTTCACTTCCCAGGCCTCTGAGGAGAGCTTCAAGGATTCAGGAAAGACAGAGAAGCACAGGAAAGAGTTCCCTTCAAGTCCTCAGTTTCATTAGAACCACAGGATGGCGGAGTCTCCACAGGTAGAGGGATCAGCACTCTGCCTGGCACCCCCCACAGCCAGTTCTTACTCACTCACTCGCTTGCTGGGCAGCTTTAGAATACAGTTTTTTTGGGGTTCACTTCCCAGGCCTCTGAGGAGAGCTACAGGGATTCAGGAAAGACCACTTTTTACTATCTTTGTTAAATTAGCTACTAAATATTATGAGCATGATACCCAATTTTCATTTGCAATTTTTTCTTGAGAATTATTATGAAAATATATTTTTAGTTTCCAGTTGCTATTCTTACATTCTGCACCATTGCTTTTATATTAATTTTAATAACCTCTTTATTTCAGAGGATTTATAGAAATGACCAATTCACCTGCAACTAATATCTTTTTGCTTCTTATGCTTATTTTATTATCTTAATAAAGAGTAAGAAATGATATTGAGCACTACAAGTGGCAAAAAATTCCATATACATTTCTTGATTCTTAAACTACATCGAAGTTTTTCTACTGTGTATAATGTTTATGTATAGTGTGGGATGTACATATCTAATGATCCTTTGCATAAAATCTTTTGTACAAATAGGTGTTAAACCCTAAATACTGCCTACATAACAGATATTTGTGAAGTTGTTCTTAAATTTCTGATATTATTAGTAGAACTAAGATTAAAGTCAGGCAAGAGAGATGTTTAGGACATAAAAGATAAGAAGACACATAAACTCAGAGAGCACATATCTCTTTAAATAACAGACTCAGACTTCAGTCTCTTCTTTCTATCTCAATGATGAAATTACTAGTATAAAACTTTTCATGTACTTTCTGTTTCTTCAATTGGCCCTATTGGATCATGATGCAAACTGAATAGTATATTCAATTAGTTAATATTATATATTTTTTTATTTAAATACCTTGATTACATACATACATACATACATACACCACCCATCACCAGTGCAATCTTCCCATCACCAATGTCCCAATTAGTTGATATTTTACTCAATTTCTTTTTATCTATTATTGAGTGAAATTAACTAATAATCTTCTTTATCTTATAGTCCTCATTCAGTTTGGGGCTATCAGAAATGAAGAAAAGTGTAATTCTCATCTTATTCCTATTTTTAGGAACAATTTGTGCATGCTAAGAATTCCCTTATCTAAACCATTCCAAATTTGAAAAATTCTACATGGAATGATTTGGATAAGTCATTTTTAATCTCTCTAAACTTCAGTTTTTACTTTTGTAAATTGGAGAGGAAAAAACTCATGAGTAGAATTTTATAAAAAACAAATATAATTTTGGTAAGTACATAGCATAGAACTTAATCTAAAGTAGATGTATAAGAAAAAGCAGGCTGGGGCCGGACAGATAGCATGGAGGCAGGGTGCTAGGGTGCTTGCCTTTCATGCAGAAGGACAGTGGTTCAAATTCTGGCATCCCATGTGGTCCGCCAGCCTGCCAGGAGCGATTTATGAGCGTAGAACCAAGAGTAACCCCTGAGCGCTGCTGGGTGTGGCACCCCCCTCAGAAAAACAAAACAAAACAAAACAAAAAATAAGAGAAAGCAGGTGAAAATAATTGAGAGATAATATAGTGGTTAAGGCACATGTCTTGAATGCAGCACATAGCAGTTGGATCTTTGATAGTATTTGATATTGTTTGATTCTTCAGAACTTCTAGGTATGATTTTTGAGGTACACAATGTGACCATTTGGGTGCAAACATACTGAATCATTAGGCCCTTCAAATGAACTGCCAGACCTGTTGGTTAAAATTCATCAAAGGGATTCTTAGGCTCTCCCCTGAACAATCTTTGGAAGTCCCACAACTACATAGATAGATACAGAGAAAGAGAGAGAGAGAGAGAGAGAAAGAGAGAGAGAGAGAGAGAATAAGAGAGAGAGAGAATAAGAGAGAGAGTAGGTGTGCTTTTACTTTAGCTCCATTGCTTTTGTGGTCCCTGTCCTCCCACCAATTCTCTCAGTTACATTAAGCTGTAGGTGGTTCTCAATGACTTTCACCTTATTTATGTTGCAATTTTTGCTTTCCCTACCATATCAATAACAATTCAGTTATAATTTTATATGATTAATTCCTTTATGTTGCAATACGGTGGAGCAAAGTTTTTGAGAAATTAAAAAATGTGATTTCTATTTCATTCATTTCCTATTGTTTCATGAGTCTTCTGCTCTTCAGGAAGATGTTTAGAGTGTTATAGCAATTGCCTCCAAGAAAGGAAAGTTATAATATATATAAATACATATATATAAATCATATATATAATATATAAATATAAAATAGGCTAGAGACATAGCACAATATGATTAAGGTGCCTACCTTGAATAAGACCAACCTACAGTTCAATCCACAGCATCCCCAGTGGTCTCTTGAGCACTGCCAGAAAAATAAGTTATCCAGGAATAAACATTAAACAACCCAGAATGAAAAATGAAAAATAAACAAACAACAAAAAGAGGAGCTGAGTGATAGTATAACTGGTTGGTGTTTGTCTTGAATGATGCTGACGCAGGTTCAATCCTCAGCATCCTACATTGACTCCTGAGTTACTGGTAGAGATACACTCCTGAGTGCAGATGCAGGAATAAACACAGAGGACCATATATATATAAATATATATATATATATATATATATATAAATATAAAGTACATTACTGGACATCACCAGGACTATTTTGTTGTGAATGGGCTGCTCCTCCACCTTCTAGAATTACTAGCAGCTGAAAATGTGCCCAACAATGCAGTCACCATTTCTACATTTAGTCAGCTCCATAGACTTGATATATTGGAATAGATGTAAATCAAGTGAAATACACTCATGAGGAAAGGGATGTCATTCTTCTACATTGCTAAAGGCAAGTCAGCTTCACCCACCACCCACAATTGCCGCTCTCCAATGGTGCAGCTGCAGAGACACCAAAACTACCAAACTCCAGTTATGCCCACATTTGGGTTGACACTGGAGGACTTCTATAAAATGGATATGGGAACCATCCCCCTCTCCTCTTATACTTCCTGAAGGCCTGACATTCTAAATCATATCCCACAAAAGCCAGTCTCAGCATAGTGCTAGGAATTTCTTGACCACAAGCCCATATATGTGGCAGCATGACAACTCCAATTTTTTAATACCGAGTATAAACATACTAATTTAGACACCCACATGTGTTTGAAGCAACCTAATGTTTAAAACTCAAAGAAGTAACAGAAAATCAACTAGCAACTAGAGTTTAGTAAACCTTCTAACAATGTAAGTCTTCTAACAATGACTTAATGACCTCATTGCAAGATCCAATAATTTTCACAAATTTTCTTGTTATGCTTTTTATCCTTTCTCTCTCTTTCTTTCTTTATTCACTTATTTTTCTTTTTATTTACTTTTCATTTCTTTCTTTCTTTCTTTCTTTCTTTCTTTCTTTCTTTCTTTCTTTCTTTCTTTCTTTCTTTCTTTCTTTCTTTCTTTCTTTCTTTCTTTCTTTCTTTCTTTCTTTCTTTCTTTCTCTCTCTCTCTTTCTCTCTCTCTTTCTTTCTTTCATTCTTTCTTTCTTTCTCTCTCTTTCTTTCTCTCTCTCTTTCTTTCTTTCTTTCTTTCTTCTTTTCTTTCTTTCTTTCTTCTTTTCTTCTTCTTTCTTTCTTTCTTTCTTTCTTTCTTTCTTTCTCTCTCTCTCTTCTTTCTCTCTCTCTCTTCTCTCTCTCTCTCTTTCTTTCTTTCTTTCTTTCTTTCCTTCCTTCCTTCTTTCTTTCTTTCTTTCTTTCTTTCTTTCTTTCTTTCTTTCTTTCTTTCTTTCTTTCTTTCTTTCTTTCTTTCTTTCTTTCTTTCTTTCTTTCTTTCTTTCTTTCTTTCTTTCTTTCTTTCTTTCTTTCTTTCTTTCCTGTTTTATTCTCTTTCTTTCTGTTTTTTTTCTTTCCTTTTTATTATTACATTTATGTTTTCCAAAATCTACTAACACCCCAAAATAAACTAGGCACGTTATAGTGTTGGGATAAGGAAGGAGAGGCAGGTTGATTACTAAGATATAGTATGGACTATAGCTGCTCACTCTGAGAAAAATTTGGGGCTAAGAAATAGAACAAGAATCTTCATTATTTTTAAGTATGTTTCAGTGTAGGGGTAGTCTAAGCTCTCATTGCCAAATACACTCCAAGGAAATGTCAAAATACCTGTGTAGAAATAACTTTGTGGCATGTCTAGGCACAGAGACATTACATTAATTCTCAGAACCTTTAGCTGCCTATTGCTCAGATGGACTGAGAAGTAGTACAAGTGGGTCTCCATCCACCAGAGCATTCCAGGTTAACAGAGGACCGCAGAGGACAAATTAAACTGACCATTATTTAGCTCAGCTTTGGAAACGGATTCCAATTCCTAAGTATATCCTAAAAGTTACTGTAAAGAGAAGTAAACCCGGGGCCGGGCGGTGGCGCTAAAGGTAAGGTGCCTGCCTTGCCTGCGCTAGCCTTGGACGGACCGCGGTTCGATCCCCCGGTGTCCCATATGGTCCCCCAAGCCAGGAGCAACTTCTGAGCACATAGCCAGGAGTAACCCCTGAGCGTTACCGGGTGTGGCCCAAAAACCAAAAAAAAAAAAAAAAAAAAAAGAGAAGTAAACCCAAGGAAACGTCCTGGGTTTGAAGTCTGGTTTTGAGGACTCCTCATGAAGGACCTGAAAGGAAAAAAATACAGAGATGCATAAAGAGCTTCTAAGATATTTGAACCAAATAGTTGATGGCACATGTTATGGACATCCCTTGGAACTTGATTTTATTATAAAAGTCCACCAGAACTTAGCTCCAAGAAATGAAAAAAGAATTGACCAAAAATAAATCTTTATTATTGCAAGAAGGGAGATCCAGAATTGACTGAACTGAATGCTCCATTAACGGGTGAAATGAAAGGCTAATAGCATTTTTTTCACTATATATAGAAATATGTTTAGTTCTTGCACTTTGAAATTCTGAATTTAAGTTTTCTCCTCCTACACAACTTTGTGATACAATGATTTTTAATGCTTAACAAAATATGTCAGTGTAGTCCTTCAAAAATGCTTCCTGGAAGTTATGTCCTCTGGCAAATAATTGACCCTCTTTTTGTCTCCGTCTTCATATTTGTAGATGGGATTGAGGGCTTTATTGTAGCTTATTTGGTAATGAAATGATGTGTGTTTCACACTGGCTAGCAGCTAATTAGTATTCTGTGTTTATCATTGAGTTTCCTAACTCTAACTCCAGAGAGAAACATGGAAAAAAATAGCTACAGAAATTAAAAGAAATCAAAGAGCTGGGGGAAGGTGTTTGTCAGAAGATTATTAATGCTGTTACTGCTAATTATGAGACTGGATGTACAGATCCTAGGCAGGGTATACAATCAGCAAAATTTGCAGTTTAATGCTCACTGCAATTAGCAAGGCCGGGCCTGTTGATTAGCCATTGCCGAAAATTCTTGTCAGCCTTTTTTATCTCCTTCATTCCTTCACTACCTCTCAGGCATCAGCATTGTAAGACCATGCCATTGTTATCACCTTCCAATAATAATTGAGTATTTGTTGCTTATTGAAAGGGAAGAAATATTGACAATTGGTGTTTCTTTTCATGTGCTATCACAATACATTCCACAGGAAAATTGGAACTGCTTTCTTTTACATTAAACATTTTTAGTCTTTCTGAGATCCTGAACAGAAAAATCATGAACAACTGGACTCATTTGTTTGCTTCTGTTCACAATATGATGTTCATTATTCAATAATGTTCCTGTAATTAAACATTTGCAGTTTTATTGCCATAGTATTCAAACTTTACATTAAAGATCAATCTTTTGAAAACCTATATGGTATTCCAGTGTGAATAACTTCCTGTAGAATTTAGTCCTATGCTTAATGTTTTTTCCCCACATGGGAAGTTCCTTCCCCTTTCTTCTCCAATTTCCAATAATCTTGTCTAACTTCTAAAAATATAAGCTTTCTATGGATATACAGTGGAAAAATGATTTGCTTTTGCTCTCCCCACACCCTATGGGATTTCGTGAGAGGCAGCATGGAAAATTGTTCTGGAAATGCTTAGCATTTGAGCCTTGAGCAGTGCCTTTCTCATCTATACAAAGAAGTATAAAACAAAGTCATCCCTGGTTACATAGCAAATACATTTTATGCATTACAGTCAATTTCAAATATTCCAGCTCTTTTGTCTCTTGAGTAGAGTCATTCCTTTTAAGGAATGTATTCCAAAATTAACTTTGTATATTTTAAAAATTATTGTTGATCAAACTATCTATGATTCTGTCAGAGGAAGAAAATAAAATACCCAGGTATATCGCAAATAGCATAAAACATTGGGGAAAAGTAAGTCTATCAGAGAAAAAACATTTCAGGGAAAAAAATAAATGATCTCTGAAAAAGAAACTGCAAAGATACCAGAGGCAGCTTCAATTTTCTTACAATTTCACTTGGGCCTCCACGGCTACTTGCATCAGATAAATGCTTATTTAGTTCAAGATCAGGGAAGTTGAATTTTTTCTGCTTATTTTTTTTTCCTGCAAGTTAAAAAGGAAATGCTTTGGTAAATGTTTTAAATAGAAATGAGATTATTTTGTGTTCTCAGAGTTAATGGAGTGTTTGGGTTTTATGTGATAAAAAATTGTCACCATGCATTTAGTCAACCACACAATGTTACAAACAATTATGATGCATCACGACTACGCATATTAGCGGGACAAAGAGATTGTTATATCACAGTATCATTTCTTAAAAATTTCAGGCACTAGGCTCAGGAAGTTATTTCAAAGGGCTGCTTGAGTAGATGTTCTGCATTTTGGAAATATGGATTCAATAGCTGGTATTATTGGCACCACTGTGAGCACTTCTCATTGTGGCCCCCAAATCAAAAATAAAAGAATGTCAAACTTTAGAGAAATTAATAAGTATATAATAGAAATATAGGCCAGATCAAAGGTAATTCACAGGAGGTACCATTTAGAGAAAAATACTAAAGATACAAAGATAAGAGAATGATTGAAGTAAATTATGAATATGGATAGTAATCCCTGTGGAGATACAAAATGCATTATAGAAGAAATGAATTTGTATGTGAATATATTTAGGTCATGGTCTAGAAGCTATATTTAGAATACTTTGAAAGCCTTCATATATTTAGAACAAATTATTTATGATAGGGTGGTTGAACAGAGCCTATAATACATGTGAGCTGTACCAGGCCATGAATGGGCAGGTATTGAATGATAGGTAGCTCTTACATTAAAGAATGAGAATTAGAGGTCCAATATAGAATTATAGTTATTCAGAAATAGCCTTTAAATATAGCAATCCTATTTATATGGCAGAGCAAACATTTAACTGCAGAACTTAGGCTTTTTGTCGTGCAATTTCTCTTTTCTCTGTGAAATTTAGCCTCCTTTCATTGCTTAACTTTGAACATATATTTCTGTTTAGTCTCATTCTTTGGAATCCTTCGTTACATATAGTTTCACACGAACAAAAATTACTGATATATATATTTTTACATGATGAAGGTATTATTCATTTCCCTTTATATCCTATCTAATGTGGATTTGATTGTTTGGCTAACTCAAGAATAACCCAGGGGTTTCTTTCCACCCTGACAGTATTCTTGATAAATTATAAAATTTCCCATTTTCTGGAGAATAGTTTAAAATTATTAATAAATTAATAAGACCAGTAAAAAGGAAAAAACAAAACCTAAGGCTGGGAGAGTTAGCTCATCCACTTCATGGTGAAGTTTTTTATAGAGTTAGAAGTTTACCTACTTTTCAAGAGAAAGACACTTAAGAACTGTTGGGCATGGGAATGCTGCACTGATGAAGGGGGTTGTTCTTTACATGACTGAAACTCAACTACAATCATATTTGTAATCTAGGTGTTTAGATAAAGATATTAATAAAAAAAGAGACAGAGACAAAGAAGAGTGTTGCCAAGAGATAAATAACCAGATAGCAACAAAGGTCCAAAGGAACACAATGTGAACCCTGATTTATACAATTGAGTTGAGGGATGGCTTGGGATAAAAGGAACTTGAGGTCCTTGAGAGAGGGAGGAAATGCACTGGTAATGGGTGTGTTGTTGAATGTATATGAATAAGAAATCATTATGAATAGTATTGTAATCCACAAATTTTAATTTTTTAAACAAGGCAGGGTAGTGATATTATTAAATTTTTATTTTTTATTTTAAATAATAAGGGGCTGGAGTTGTGGGACAAATGGTAAGTTATCTGCCTTGCACGTGTTAGCTAGGACAAACCACGGCTTGACCCCCAGGGTCCCATATGATTCCCCAATCCAGGAGCGATTTCTGAGTGCATAGCCTGGAATAACCCCTGAGCATCACCTCCAGGTGTGGCTGAAAAACCAAAATAATAATAATAATAATGGTACTAATAATAAATTTATTTAAGCACCTTGCTTACAAACATGTTTGTAGTTGTGTTTTAGTCATAAAAAGAATACCCCCTTCACCAGTGCAATATGCCCACCACTAATGCCCTCCATCTCTCACTTTCCCCCACCCCATGCCTGTATTCATGAGAGGCATTCAACTTCTGTCACTCATTAACATTGTAATTATAGTTGTTAGTGTGTTATTTCTCTAATTGCACTCAGCAGTCTGTGGTGAGCTTCATTTTGTGAACCACTTCTTCAGGCTCTCATCTCTATTGTCTGGGTATTATTACAATGTCTTTTTTTTTAATTCCATAGATGAGTAACACTGTGTCTATCTCTCTCCCTCTGACTTATTCCACTCAGCATAATAATATAGGTATATAACCTAGGACACAAAAACAGTATTAAAAAATGCCTTCTGCACACCTATATTCATTGCAACACTATTCACAATAGCCAGGCTCTGGAAATAACCAAGATGCCCTTCAACAGATGAATGGCTAAAGAAACTGTGGTACAT
Organism: Suncus etruscus; assembly: GCF_024139225.1. NCBI lineage: Eukaryota > Metazoa > Chordata > Mammalia > Eulipotyphla > Soricidae > Suncus > Suncus etruscus. The sequence continues at coordinate 10,212,502 of NC_064867.1, forward strand.
ATACACAATGGAATATTATGCAGCCGTCAGGAGAGATGAAGTCATGAAATTTTCCTATACATGGATGTACATGGAATCTATCATGCTGAGTGAAATAAGTCAGAGGGAGAGAGATAGATGCAGAATAGTCTCACTCATCTATGGGTTTTAAGAAAAATAAGTCATTTTCGCAACAATCCTCAGAGACAATGAGAGGAGGGCTGGAACTTCCAGCTCATTTCAAGAAGCTCACCACAAAGAGTGGTGAGTGCAGTTATAGAAATAACTACACTGAGAACTACCATAACCATGTGAATGAATAAGGGAACTGGAAAGCCTGTCTAGAGTCAGGGGGGTTGGGGTGGGATATAGGGAGATTTTGGACATTGGTGGTGGGAATGTTGCACTGGTGAAGGGGGGTGTTCTTTACATGACAAACCTAATCACAATCATATTTGTAATCGATATGTTTAAATAAAAATATTAATAAAAAGATAGTAAAAAGTGACTGGAAGAAAATTTGTCAGCTGCATTATAGTATTTCAATTAGACTTTAATAAATGCATAATTATATTTTGTTTCTGTATTTGGTGAAATTGGGTAAAGATATCAATTATTCTGAAGATTGTCTACAAACTGTAAAATTTTTAGCAGGAGTTTTTTTAATAATAAATGGAAATTTATCTTAAAATTGGCATCAAACAGTTGAAATCAAGTTAATTTGGATGTAATAATAGCAAAGAGAAAGAACAACAAGGAATGAAGTGTTCTCTGACCAAGGTCTTTGTGACAATGGGGGGATTAATGAACCCCAAATAAAATTTTTGATATTTGAGAGCAGAACAACAACAAAAAGATGACAAGCAAATGACATATTGTAAGATGTTATTTTCTTTTTTTTAATTTTTTCTCTGTGTTTTTATGGGACACACCTGATGGTGCTCAGGGTTTACTCCTGGCTCTGCACTCTAAAATTTACCTTATAGTCTCATGGGAACATAGGGATGTCGAGGATTGAATGTGGGTCATCGCATGCAAGGCAAAACCATACTTGTTGTGCTATTGCTCTGCCCCAGATATTATTTTCAAATAAATGTCAGTAACCAGAATATATCAAGATTATTAGAAATTAGCAAGAGTAATATGTAAACACCGGTAGAGATACAAACAAATTATTAGCATTAACTATTTCCCAAGAGACAAGAAGGATAGAACACTAGGAGAGTGACTTCCATTTGGAGCAAAATTCAGAAAAATAGAATCTAAAGGTATAAATTTAATTTGTTACAAAACTCTGATATGTAGTGGGCATATGAATGTTTGAGAGATTAATGTTTGAAGCTGTTTCCCCTTGGCATGTGCTTCCAAGACAGGATCTGAAAGTAACCCCTACTAGCACCAATGGGTAGAATTTGGAACATAGAGAGGTTGGATGACACAAAGCTTGCACTCAAAGTCACTACATGGAACCCACTTAAACTAGGTCTATTTGCTTCTCTTGGGAGAGAACATTTCAATAAGAATGAGTATTACCATCTTTTCATTATAATTTTCCTAAATCCCTAGCATTATATTGACCCACTCTGATCTCAATAATCATTAGAAAAACAGCAAAATTTAGCATTGGTTAAAGGTGAAGAAAGGAGCTGTCCTAAATTCTGTAGTTATTGTTCACATTTACTGATAAAAATCTACGTTCAATTTGATCTTAAAGAAAGACAGCTTAGGGGTCGGAGTAATAGCATAGTGGTAGGACGTTTACTTTGCATGTGGCTAACTTAGGATGGACATGGATTCAATCCCCAGTGTCATATATGGTCCCCTCAAGCCAGGAGCGATTTCTAAGTGCATAGCCAGGAGTAACCCCTAAGCATCACCAGTGTGGCCCAAATACAAAACAAACAAAGACAGCTTTTATTCAATTTAGGTTAATAAAATTTTTATATAATGAATGCCCTGAAAAGAGAACATCAGATAAATAAGATCAATTAATTTAAACATATGTACGTATATTAAATCAACTTATTAAATAGCAATAATCATCATGAATTGTATTACTTTATATTAAAATATTTATGTAAATGTTATATAATTATAATATTTTTCTTTGTTCTTTCTACACTCAATATAATAGTTGAATGCTATCTGAATTTATTGATTTCTCTTGGGGGGGCACTAAGGAATTGACAGAATATTTAGGCTCTAAATCTTTTATTTTTATTTGATTAAGGCCATGAGACTGTAGAATGTCTGGAGTAAAAAGTGGAAATATGTTCATAATAAACATTTTTTATATTCAAGCCAAAACTTACTTATGTAGTAAACAGTGTGAGGGGATATCATTAAGATTCTTGACCTGGTATCAAAATATGAGTCATTGTTTTAGGAAGGAAGATAATAAATGTAGTGAATTCTTTATGAGAGTACTTAAGAAAAATTGAAAGGATTAAAATTTAACATAGGAAACAGCAATATTTTAGTTCTTGGCAAGATATGAAAGTGAATTTGTATTCAGCACTGTTTGGTGCAACTTGCTAAATATCAAACGTGTAACTAGATTAACGTACATCTCACTTTTCCAAATATATAGCCAAAAACGTGTAAATTTATAATTGATACAGCTTAAGTTCTGATATGTCTTTCATTTTATATAACTGTGAATTTTAGAGAAGATTTAGATATAATACTAGCTGTAATTCAAAACAGTTGAACCCTCAAGTCTGACTTACTCCCTTCCTTCTGAAAAAAGGAAACATTCGATAATTGTTATAAAAATAAATAAACAGTATTTTCTTCTCACACATAATTTATTAATTCAATTTTATTGCATTTGTTGTATGTCCAATGGTTTACTTTGCTTCAAAGTATGATTCATTTAATGTAACTTTTAATATTGAGAACAAAGAGGTACTTTCTAACAATTCAATTATTTTCAAAGTACTTTTTCACACATTTTATCAAAGAGAGAATATATTCCAATAAAATGGCTTAAATGTAAATCAGATTGACTACTAAAACATTAAAAACCTAAACAACCAAACTTAAACTATACACAATCTTTTCCACTAGCTATAATTTGTCATTTATTTTATAGTTGCAATTTTGAATCTTGTGTTTGCTATGTTGTCAAAGATAAGGTTTTTTGATATTTTTATAATAAACATTCCAACCATAATAACAATGGATAGTGTTTTAGTTTGCACGTTACTATTTTTTCTATTTATAGTAAAAATTTTAAAATAATTTTCTAACAAAAATTTTAACAAGTAATGGCAATATTTCTATTATCCTTTCATTGATTCTATGTGTAGTTTTAAAAACCCAAAGTCAACGACAACAAGATCAAGATACCCAATCTACAAGTAGTCAGATACAAAAGGGACCAGCTACACTAGCAGTCCAGGTTGCAAAGGAAGGAGGCACGGGATGCATGCTGGGAACAGGGGTGGAGGGAGGAGAATACTGGTGGTGGGAATGGCACAAATTCACTGTCACTGTGTGCCCTAGAGATAACTGTGAAAGACTTATAATTTACATTGCTCATAATAAAAAAAATGATTTGTTGTCTAAATATTAGTACTTTGAGGTACAGCCCTGATGTTTGTTTATTTATTTATTTATTTTTATTTTTGTTTTTGGGACACCGGGCGGCGCTCAGGAGTTACTCCTGGCTTTGTGCTCAGAAATTACTCCTGGCAGAATCACGTTATTCTGGAACTCAAACTGGACCCGGCTCCCTTAGGTGCGAGGCAAATGCCCTACGGCTGTGCTATCACTCCAGCAAACCCAACCCTGATATTTAGGCTAGTACTAATCAAGTTGCTTTTCTATCCAGCTGAGTAAAGAAGAGAAACAGGTGATTAGACTTGACATTTTTTGTAACTTGGCCTTCATTTGTTGTTTGAAATTTTCTCCCATTCTATCCCTTAGATGTTTGTACTTGTAGTTTCCATTATTTTTTTTTTCAGTATTTTTGATAAGCCCAGTAGCATCCTATTTTATTAAAGGAAGATGTATTGATAAAAATGAAAATTATCAAAGATACAGCACCTGAACACAAATCAAAATTTTCTGCTCATAATCACAGACTTTAGTGGCTATTTTTAAAGAACTGTACAAGAGCAATAGTGCAAAAAGTAGGAAGGGAGCTTGTCTTCCATGAGATCGATCCCTATAATCACATATGGTTCTCAGCCTTCCAGGAGTCACCCTGAGCACAGAGCTAGGAATATTTTCTGAGCACATCTAGATATGGCCTCATATTCTAAAATTTTTTTTAAGGGAGAGGACACAAACATGTACCTAGATGGACAAATGCTTATGTAAAGAACTATACAGTTAAAAAGATAAGGTTTTATTTTATAGGACTATACAGCCACCATTTCTTTTACAATTGACAGTAAAAACCGTTAGGACATGTGTGATTTGGAGCCAAATATAAATATGAATGTTATTTTTCAGGAAAGAATATATGTAAGATATAATGAGCATATTGATTGTTGACTAGTCATTAGTAATAGCAGAAAACAAGGATTTATTTCTGACACACTGAGTGCACACAGAGATTCCAAACAACATTAAATATCAAGCTGACAAAGCACAGGCCCTGCTTATTTTTTATTTTTATTTTCTTTTAATTTTGATTAAAACTCTTTTAAGTTTTGATTAAAACTTTTCCAGCAGACAATTAAAGATGATGAGTATCCTTTAATTTTTAGTTTAGATTCATATGCATTTTTCAATAGTTATGTTTTCCCTAGATATTTATTTAAATTAATATTTTGATTCAACTTAAAATAAAACAAAACTTACATATAAAAAGGAAAACTGTATTTATCCAATTGAATGCACTCAAATAATCAAAACCCAGATCAACAGTCAGGTTATTTGTTCTCCTGAAACCATAGAACTTCTATTCTGCTCATGACAGACTCTAAGGGAAATAGTCATAACTGAAATATTTTGATTGCTTTTCATTTCTTTTTGAATTTCACATAAATGGAGTCAAATAATATGTGCTTTCTATGTCAATTTTGCATTGAATTTTATTATGGTTATGAGTCAACCAAAATTTTAAATGTAGTTGGGAGTCTCCAATTCACATTGCTGACAAATATTTTTTTTTATTTTGGTGTATAAAAAAACACTGCTTACTTATGAATTCTACTACTGATGGATATCTGGGTCATTTCCAGTATATGACTGTTATTATAAATAGTCATTCTATAAATATCCTTGTACATTGTTTTGGTGCATGCATGCCTGACTGAAATTTCTGTTGATACTCCTGTATTTCTAAATCCTCTCCTAGAGACTTATTTTGATCTCCTATAGGGGCTGCCTTTATAATCCTGTTGAAGACAGAGATTGCCTTAATTTTTGAATATCCTTCTTTGACTTGTATTTCTGCTTTTCTTGCCCTCTCCTTACATAGCTTATCTTCATTGTTTTGAATTCTGTTGTCTGATCACATTTTTCCCACTGATAGTTGGCAGCCTCTGACATTTTTGGGTCTAGAATAGATCATTCAAGTTTATCTCTTGTCCTTCCACCTGTCTTGTTCCTGCTGCTGCTCTTTATCATCTTTGGTATAAACACCTCTGGACAGTCAATGGTTCCAACATGATTCTTTATACTTTGGGATATTGAATGAACTTGCCCATTGAAATAATCACCTAAGAAACTGCAGAGCTGAGACTTAAAGAACACGACCTGAAGTCTGACTTCTCTGGTACAAATTTTATATCTGCTTAAAGAGAGGCCAAAAAAGCTTTCTCAGTGCTTCAATTTTTATATTTGTACCATTTGAAATTTTTTATGCAACAGTGAATGGTATAAACTCTTTTTATTTGCTAGATTTTATTCTTTTTGGTTTTATTTTAGCTGCTAATAGGTTAGTAATTCTTTCTTTTTTAACCTGGTGCTATATTCTCATAACTTGTTTTTCAGTTAGCATTCAATTTTATGATGTGACTCCTTTCAAGGTTTATTAGAACAGTGTCTATTCTATGAACCAAATAATGGCATATGACATGCTTTTAAATTTAAGAGCCCGATGGCTTCCTGTACATGCTATAACGAACTGCCACAAAAATAATTATGCAAAGCTTCATAAATCTATTGTCTTCGATTTCTGTAAATAAGAGTAAATAAGAATTTCAAAATAAGTGTTACAAATTTAAAATCAAGATGACAGCAGAAGAGCTCATCAGCATCCCTTAGGAGTATACATTTTTTGTTGGTTTGTTTTTTTGTCTATTGTAATTCTAGAGTTAAAATCCTGCATTCTTTAACTTTCACCTTTATATATTTAAGGTGTACACTTCTCTTTTTTAAAAAATAATTTTTATTTTGACTAAAGTGGATTACAAATCTTTCACAGTAATATTTTAGGTACATAGTGACATTGAATTAAGAGCATTCCCACCACCAATGTTGTCCTCACTTCACCCCTGCTCTCAGCATTCATCTTATATCCCCCTCCTTTGTTGCCGCTCCCTGGGTTGCTAGTATAAATGGGGAGTCCCTCTGTGTCTAGCTTGTTGTAGTTTGGTTATCGATTCTGTTGTTATTGGCTTTGGATTTGGTGTTTAAGTCTAATTATTTTTATTTCTAATCAATGTTCATATGACTGTTTGGTTTTGGTACTCTCCTCTTCAATTTATGAGGCAGAACAAGATGATTCAAGTTATGTAGTTCTGTTTGAAGGAAGGAAACAAAATAAAATGGGGCAATAATGAAGCAAGCAAAAAATGGAATGAGTCTTTCTAGAGGCTATAAATATCAATTTAAGAGAAGAAAGAGAAAAACGAAGAAAAACATAACAATACAAAAAAACTACAATGACCCAAAAAATCAAACAAAAAACACTGACAGGCACCACAGCAATAAAGACAACAACCAAACAATAACCACAATCCAGAAATAAACACAAAACAAGGCAACAAATAAAAACAAACAAACAACAAAAAAGTGTACATTCTCTTAACTTTTTTTCTACTTTTCTTCTCTCACTCTCGTCTTTTGAATTTTTTGTACTTCAATGAGTATATCATCAGGATCTTTAAAATAAACTTCTATTTTTATATCCAAAATATAATCTCAACAATTTTGGATATGGACATAATCAAGAAGTCTATTTAGTAACACTGGGTAATATACTTAAAGGTTTTGGAGAATAGGACATAGACATTTTTTTTGTTTTGATTTTTTGGGCCACACCTGTTTGATGCTCAGGGGTTACTCCTGGCTAAGCGCTCAGAAATTCCCCTGGCTTGGGAGGACCATATGGGACACCGGGGGCATCGAACAGCAGTCCTTTCTTGGCTAGCGCTTGCAAGACAGACACCTTACCTCGAGCGCCACCTCACCGGCCCCGGACATAGACATTTTTGATGAATGTTTGTTCATTCTATCACACTTATTAGTTAAACCCATATACCTTAGGTAGTCTTACATCAAAACATTTCCAATAATATAGTGTTAAATTTAGAGTCAATCACTTTGTTTCCAAGGATATAAAAGATAAAGGTAGTATAAAAGATAAGGTAGTATTCAAATGCTTTGATAACTTTCTGGATACTAAAATTTAACTCTTCCTGTACTCTGACAAGTAACCATCATGTTAGATTTGCCTACCATAAAATAATATTAAAAATGAACAAATGATAAAGTTGTCAACTAGCAAGTAGCTAACCATATTTAAAATAAGTTCAGCAGAGATGAATTTATGTCTGAATGAACATGTCTGATGAACATATGTCCGAATTTTATATAATAATGCATTTTTCTAAGCTTTAATCAAGTTAGGCTTCATCATTTGAAAGGATAAATAAAATATGCCTTTATTTCTTGTTTTATATTATATTTTTATTTTTTACTTATTTTATTTATATAATCATAACTCTTAACATATTTTTCAGAAAACCTAATAGGTTTAAAAGACAGTATAAGAAAATTACTCAGATAAAAACCGGCTAACCTTTGCAAAAGCTGGCTCCCTGTGTGTGACACCAGGCGGGGAAAATCCGCGAAAGTACACCGGCCCAGAGGGGCTCAGCTGTGAAAGACTGTGAGTGTGACCTGTCTATGTCTGTCTACTGTCCTCTTGCGTGAAACTCTTGCGAGTGGGGCAAAAAGAGCCTCCAGAAACCTCGCTCGCCCAGACGCCATTTTCAGGGATGGACTTCAGAGCATAAAAACCGGCTAACCTTTGCAAAAGCTGGCTCCCTGTGTGTGACACCAGGCGGGGAAAATCCGCGAAAGTACACCGGCCCAGTGGGGCTCAGCTGTGAAAGACTGTGAGTGTGACCTGTCTATGTCTGTCTACTGTCCTCTTGCGTGAAAAACTCTTGCGAGTGGGGCAAAAAGAGGCTCAGAGGAGCACGGCCGCTCCGCTTCGCTACGCGGCCGTGCACTCTTTCTAAGGAAAGAACACCATTGCAACAAGAAGGAAAAATCACACTAAGAACGGCGCTATATCACAGAAGCAAACATTTCTCTCTGGACTGTCTTCTCTGTTGCATGCTCGGGCCTAAGATTTGACCCAGTGTGAGGCTTCATCCACGGAGGACTCCCCTCCCTTAGAGGCAAGTCAGCCCATCCAGAAAGGGAGGAGCCAGAGGAGTGTGCTGCCTACATCATATAGACAATGAATACCACCACAACATGTAGAAAAACCCACAATACAAGTGTGACAATGGGGAAACAACGCAGGCCAGCATCAGACATAGAGAATGAAGATGACAATTCTGAGGACCAGATAATGACTGAACAACTAATCAACCTCTCTGATAAGGACTTTAGACTAGCAATATGGAAGGTGCTCAACAGACTCCAAGAAACCATGGATCGAGTTGAACAGAACACTAATAAGAACCAAGAAAATATGAAGGCAGAAATGACAAAACTCCAAACTGAAATAACATGTCAACTAACAGGACTGAAAAAGTCAGTAAACGAAGTGAATGACAAAATGGATAAGCTCTGGGACAGGGTATCAGAAGCTGAGAATAGACTTGGTGCTGTGGAAGATGAGATACATAACAATTCCATACAGCAGGAGAGATTGGACAAAAAACTTAAAGCAAATGAGCAGACAATGGAAAAATTAGTCAAAGAATGGGAACAGACGAAAATAGAAGTCTATGATAAGATCAACAGAAACAACTTAAGAATCATTGGAGTCCCAGAGACCCAGGAAGAAAATTTCCAGGAAGAATCAATGGTCAAGAACATCATTAAAGAGAAACTTCCAGAGCTAAAGAATATATGTGATCAAATCCTGCATGCCCGAAGAGTACCAACCAAAAGAGACCCCAGAAAAAACCACCCCAAGACACATCCTAGTCACAATGACAAATCCCACAGATAGAGACAGAATTCTGAAAACAGCAAGATCAAAAGGGGAAATCATGTTCAAGCAAGCTTCCCTGAGATTTACAGCAGACCTGTCACCAGAAACGCTCAATGCCAGAAAGCAGTGGTGGGATATTGTGACAAGACTGAATGAAATGAATGCTTCACCCAGAATACTATACCCAGCAAAACTCACTTTCCGGTTTGATGGAAGAATACATGGTTTCACAGACAAAAAACAGCTCAGAAACTTCACAGACACAAAACCAGTCTTAAGAGAAAAACTGAAAGACCTAATCTAAGACAAGACTACCCAAAAGACACACCAAACTTTGAAATAAAGATGGCGTTAAATCCCAGGACAATTCTTTCTCTCAACGTCAATGGACTAAATGCACCAGTTAAGAGACACAGAGTGGCTAAATGGATCAAAAAAACTCAATCCAACCTTCTGCTGCCTACAAGAAACGCACCTGAATAGTCAGAACAAACATAGACTCAAAATAAAAGGCTGGAGAAAAGTTATCCAAGCAAACAACACCCATAAAAAACGCTGGAGTGGCCATACTAATATCAGATAATGCAAACTTTATACTCAGGAAGGTTGTAAGGGACAAAGACGGACATTTTATATTAATCAAGGGGTACGTAGAGCAGGAAGAATTCACTCTCCTAAACATATTTGCACCGAATGAGGGGCCAGCAAAATATTCAATACAACTGTTGACAAATCTGAAAAAATAATATCAACAACAACACAATAATTGTGGGGGGACCTTAACACGGCTTTGTCAACACTGGACAGGTCTACCAGACTGAAACCCAACAAGAATATACTAGACCTGAGGAGAGAAATGGAAGAAAGAGGCCTAGTGGATATATATAGGACACTCCATCCCCAGAAACCTGGATACACATTCTTCTCCAATGTACATGGGACATTCTCCAGGATAGACTACATGCTGGCACATAAAACATACCTCCATAAGATCAAGAGGATAGAAATTTTGCAGACTACCTTCGCTGACCACAAGGCTCTGAAATTATTTGTGAACTCCAAAGTGACTCAGAAGAAACACTTTAACACCTGGAAGTTAAACAGCCTCATGCTCAATAACCAGTGGGTCCGAGATGAAATCAAGGAGGAAATAAAAAGGTTCCTGGAAACAAATGACAATAAAGACACAAACTCTCAGAACTTATGGGACACAGCAAAAGCAGTACTGAGAGGAAAATTTATAGCTTTGCAAGCACACATCAGGAAGGAAGAAGGAGCTTACCTGAGTAGCTTAATGACACAGCTAATAGAAATAGAAAATGCTCAACAAAAGGACCCAAGAATAAGAAGACAGAAGGAAATAACAAAGTTGAGAGCAGAAATCAACGAAGTGGAAACTCAAAAAACAATCCGAAAGATCAACGAAAGCAGAAGTTGGTTCTTTGAAAAAATAAACAAGATTGATAGACCACTGGCAAACCTAACAAAGAAAGAGAGAGAGAGAAACTTGATAACTCGTATCAGGAATGAAAAAGGAGAGATCACTACTGATATGACAGAGATTCAAAGGGTAATCAGAAACTACTTTGAAAAACACTACGCCACTAAAAATGAGAACCTGGAAGAAATGGATAAATTCTTGGACTCTTATAAACTTCCACGGTTGAAGGAAGAGGATGTAGCATATCTAAACACCCCCATCACCATTGATGAAATTAAAACAGTAATCAAATGTCTGCCGAAAAACAAAAGCCCAGGTCCAGATGGATTCACTAATGAATTCTATCAAACTTTCCAAGAGGAACTACTGCCAATCTTGGCAAGACTCTTTCATAAAATTGAACAAACAGAAACACTTCCAAATAGCTTTTATGAAGCCAACATTCACCTTGATACCTAAACCAAACAGAGACGCTACCAAAAAAGAAAATTACAGACCAATATCACTGATGAATGCAGATGCAAAGATCCTCAACAAAATCCTGGCAAATAGGATTCAATGCCTCGTTAAGAAGATCATCCACTACGATCAAGTAGGTTTCATCCCAGGAATGCAAGGCTGGTTTAACATCCGTAAATCTATCAACATAATACACAACATCAATAACAAGAAAAATAAAAACCACATGATCATATCAATAGATGCAGAGAAAGCATTTGATAAGGTCCAACACCCATTCTTGATCAAAACTCTCAGCAAGATGGGAATGGAGGGAACCTTTCTCAATATAGTGAAGGCCATCTACCACAAGCCAGTGGCAAATATTATCCTCAATGGAGAAAAACTGAAAGCCTTCCCTCTAAATTCTGGCACAAGACAAGGCTGTCCTCTCTCACCACTCCTATTCAACATAGCACTGGAAGTACTTGCTATAGCGATTAGGCAAGAAAAGGATATCAAGGGAATCCAGATAGGAAAGGAAGAAGTCAAGCTCTCACTGTTTGCAGATGACATGATACTCTACTTAGAAAACCCTAAAGACTCTATCAAAAAGCTTCTAGAAACAATAGACTCATAGAGCAAGGTGGCAGGCTACAAAAATTAACACACAAAAATCAATGGCCTTTCTATATACCAATAGTAATAAGGATGAAACAGACATTAAGAAAACAACCCCATTCACAATAGTACCACACAAACTCAAATATCTTGGAATCAACTTGACTAAATATGTGAAGGACCTATACAAAGAAAAACTATAAAACTCTGCTCCAAGAAATAAGAGAGGACACACGGAAATGGAAACACATACCCTGCTCATGGATTGGCAGGATTAACATCATCAAAATGTCAATACTCCCCAAGGCATTATACAGATTTAATGCCATCCCTCTAAAGATACCCATGACATTCTTCAAAGAAGTGGATCAGACACTCTTGAAATTCATTTGGAACAATAAACACCCTCGAATAGCTAAAGCAATCATTGGGAAAAAGAATATGGGAGGAATTACTTTTCCCAACTTTAAACTGTACTACAAAGCAACAGTTATCAAAACAGCATGGTATTGGAATAAGGATAGGTCCTCAGATCAGTGGAATAGGCTTGAATACTCAGAAAATGTTCCCCAGACATACAACCATCTAATTTTTGATAAAGGAGCAGGAAATCCTAAATGGAGCAGGGAAAGCCTCTTCAACAAGTGGTGTTGGCACAATTGGATAGCCACTTGCAAAAAATTAAACTTAGACCCCCAGCTAACATCATGTACAAAGGTAAAATCCAAATGGATTAAAGACCTCGATATCAGCCCCAAAACCATAAGATATATAGAACAGCACATAGGCAAAACACTCCAGGACATTACAGGCATCTTCAAGGAGGAAACTGCACTCTCCAAGCAAGTGAAAGCAGAGATTAACAGATGGGAATATATTAAGCTGAGAAGCTTCTGCACCTCAAAGGAAATAGTGCCCAGGATACAAGAGCCACCCACTGAGTGGGAGAAACTATTTCACCCAATACCCATCAGATAAGGGGCTAATCTCCAAAATATACAAGGCACTGACAGAACTTTACAAGAAAAAAACATCTAACCCCATCAAAAAAATGGGGAGAAGAAATGAACAGACACTTTGACAAAGAAGAAATACAAATGGCCAAAAGACACATGAAAAAATGTTCCACATCACTAATCATCAGGGAGATGCAAATCAAAACATCGATGAGATACCACCTCACACCACAGAGAATGGCACACATCACAAAGAATGAGAATAAACAGTGTTGTCGGGGATGTGGAGAGAAAGGAACTCTTATCCACTGCTGGTGGGAATGCTGTCTAGTTCAACCTTTATGGAAAGCGATATGGAGATTCCTCCAAAAACTGGAAATCGAGCTCCCATACGATCCAGCTATACCACTCCTAGGAATATACCCTAGGAACACAAAAATACAATACAAAAACCCCTTCCTTACACCTATATTCATTGCAGCTCTATTTACCATAGCAAGACTCTGGAAACAACCAAGATGCCCTTCAACAGACGAATGGCTAAAGAAACTGTGGTACATATACACAATGGAATATTATGCAGCTGTCAGGAGAGATGAAGTCATGAAATTTTCCTATACATGGATGTACATGGAATCTATTATGCTGAGTGAAATAAGTCAGAGAGAGAGAGAAAAACGCAGAATGGTCTCACTCATCTATGGGTTTTAAGAAAAATGAAAGACACCCTTGTAATAATAATTTTCAGACACAAAAGAGAAAAGAGCTGGAAGTTCCAGCTCACCTCAGGAAGCTCACCACAAAGAGTGATGAGTTTAGTTAGAGAAATAACTACATTTTGAACTGTCCTAATATTGAGAATGTATGAGGGAAATGTAGAGCCTGTTTAGGCTACAGGCGGGGGTTGGGTGGGGAGGAGGGAGATTTGGGACTTGGGTGATGGGAATGTTGCACTGGTGATGGGTGGTGTTCCTTTTATGACTGAAACCCAAACACAATCATGTATGTAATCAAGGTGTTTAAATAAAAAAAAAATTATGCATTAAAAAAAAAGAAATTGTTTTTATAATACTATGTTTATATTGTTATATTTTATTGTGCTTCATTTTAATTCCTAAAATTAAAAATACTTTTGAAATAAAAAAAAAAGAAAATTACTCAATGTTTTCTTCTCTATGGAAGCTTCTTCATATATGTATGTATATGTGTATATATATATATATATATATATATATATATATATATATATATATATATATATGAGCCTTTTTACTGAGGTCCCAGAAAGAAAAATATAACTAATTCCATCTTAAAATTATTTACTTTCTATTTAAGTTTCTATTTCCTTTTTAATATTCAATAAACCTTCAGAAGAACTTTTCAATACTAGTTTGATCTAAATATATGGCTGGTAAGCTTTAGAGAATGTCTATTCTAGGTAAATTTCCAATTAAATATGATATATATTCTATAAAATATATTCTATAAATTCCAAAGTCATAGCAGGTAAGGTGCTTGCCTTGCATATTGCATACGCATATGCCAATCCTGGATATGATTCCCAGAACACATCAAAAATTATCTCTGAGCACAGAAACTGAGCCAGGAATAAGTGATGAGCTCAGGCAAATGCATTCAATCCACACACCCATAAGTACCCTAAATTCTAGACTCCAATTTATTGGTTATCAATGTAAATAACTTTTTTTTTTGGAGGGGGGGGCTACACCCTGTGACACTCAGGGGTTACTCCTGGCTATGCATTCACAAATAGCATCTGGCTTGGGGAACCATATGGGACGCCAGGGGATCAAACTGCGATCCTTCCTGGGTCAGCCGAGTGCAAGGCAAAAGCCCTTACCACTCTGGCCCCAAGAATTTTTCATCTGAATTGGTTTTGGCAATATATGTAAAGTTTTAATCTAGAAACAAACTTATTTCATGGAACATTTATAAATTAAAAAATTTGTGGTGCTTGAAATATGCAATAGAGATATAAAAATACTTTATGAAATGACACTTAGAGGGAAAGATTGGACATAGTTCACAGTAGAAATTCTTTCTGATTTAAGAATAGGCATGAACAAAGTCAAAAGTTGTTAACACTTTTGTTTGTTTGTTTGCTTGTTTGTTTTGAGCATTACCCGGTGATGGTCAGGAGTTATTCGTGGCTATGTGCTCAGAAATCGGTCCTGGCTAGGGGGACCATATGCTGTTAATTCGAACCAACGTCTATCCTGGATTAGTTGCATGCAAGGCAAATGCCCTACCACAGTGCTATCATTCCAGTTCCAAGATGGTAACACTTTATGTCAAAAAGTTTGGCTTTGGAAGTCAGAAAAACAACAAAATACCTCTTTGCTATGAGCATACCTTTAAGCTAGTTTTAAATAACAAGAGAAAATACAAGCTTTCAACAATAAATCAAATAATTTAGTTGTTAAGCTTTATGATCAAAACTTGATTAAGGGGCCTGCCTGATAGCAGAAGCAGTAAGACGTCTGCCTTGCACATGCTAGCCTAGGATAGACTACAGTTTGATCACCCAGCATCCCATATGGTCCCCCAGGCCAGGAGCATTTTTTAGCTCATAGCCAGTAGTAACCCCTGATCATCACCGAGTGTGGCCCCAAAAACAAAAAATTAAAACAAACAAACAAAAAAAACTTGATTAAAATAAGTGAACCTAAGAGATAGCAGATTGGTGGGTGCCTGACTGGTGTTGGCCTAAGTGAGAAGACTGTTATAAAATAAACCATAGTGAGACATGGTTATAATGTAGTACATGATGGCTTTAATTCATAAGGTTATACTGTTTATTTGAATACTGCTGAGAATAAACTTTCAAATAAATTTTTCATCACAAGAGAAAAATTTCAATAACGTGTGGGAATGGGTGTTAGCTAAACTTGAGGTGGTGTTACTTTCATATTATAAACAAATGTCGACTAAAATGAATACAATTGAATGTGTCAACTCTATTTCAAAATGCTCGTTTAAAATTTATTTAAAAATTTTCTAATCCCAATTTTCCTAAAGTTTTGCAAAAACACCATAATACTAATATGAGACACTTGTACACATTATAGATTTGTGGTTGATGTATCACATTTAAACCTGGTTTGGACTGGTTTTTGAAGTCTTAGATTTTACTGATATAAATCAAAATGCTACTTTAAATGGTAAGATATATTGTTCTGAAGGCAATACTGAATTGTTTGAATTGATTTGAATTGATAATTAAATGTTCTCATTTGTTGTGTCAATGACATATTTGTAAAGAAATTAGCAGACATATATAAAATAATGGTATGACTTGTATTTCAGATAAAATCTTTAAAAGTTGATATTCTCATCAGTATTCCAGATTGTTTTACCTCAATAATTTTCTATCAGTACATCAAGTTAATTTACTTATTTCAACTGAATGTGTCTCCTGTGAAAGGTATGTGATGACCTATATAAGTACTATTTTTTTTCCAGAAAGATAATTTTTAGGGCTGTGAAGACATTACAGCTGATAAGATAATTTTCTTACACTGTGATGCTGTGGCTGACCTGGTTTGATCCCTGGCAGCATATTAGGTCATCTGAGTCCTGCCAGGAGTAACTCCTTTTTTTTTTTTTTTTTTTTTTTTTTTTTGCTAATAGTAGACTCAGGGGTTACTCTTAACTCTATACTTCAAAATCACTCCTGGAAGGTTCGGGTACCATATGGGATGCCAGTCATCCACGTGCAAGGCAAAAGCCCTACCCACAGTGCTATTGCTCTGCCTCCAGGAGTGATTCTTGAGTACAGAGCCAAGGGTAACCCCTAAGCACTGTAGATTGTAACCTTCCTAAAACAAATGAACAGGGGAAAAAAAGACATTTTTTCAATGTTCTTAATTATAATAGATAGATATGAAGAATCGGGAGATAGTATAAAAATGGAGAGAGAAGGGACCAGGGGAGGTGGTGCAAGTAGTAAAGTAACTGCCTTGCCTGCATTAGCCTAGGACAGACCGATGTTTGTTCCCCAGGCGTCCCATTGGCCCCCCAAGCCAGGAGCAATTTCTGAGTGCATAGCCAGGAGTAACTCCTGAGCGTCACTCGGTGTGGCCCAAAACAAAACAAAACGAAACAAAACAAAAAGTTGAGAAAGAAGAGAGGAAAATTACATGTATGCACAAGACAGGAAGGCAAAAGTAAGAGAAAGGGAGAGAGAGAGAGAGAGAGAGAGAGAGAGAGAGAGAGAGAGAGAGAGAGAGAGAGAGAGAGAGAGAGAGAGAACACTTACAGAATGACCACTACCCTCCTAGAGCCCTTAATCAAGGTCTCTTAGTGCATTGAAAACAACTTGGTATTATATAAAAAATGCTTGAAGAAGCAAGCATACTGTGGGTATTCATACACAAACTGGATACTGAGAAATGTTGCTTCTTACTGCTATCTAAGTTCCACAAGTGATGTTTGGCCTGTAAGGACAATTGTGTCTGTGCAAGTGTGTAGCTTTATCATCATCAGAGTTCGTGTTGACTGCCAGCTAAGGGCATCAAACTGCTTACTCCAAGGTGTAAACTATCACAAAAATGTAGTAAGGTAAGTAAGATACTGTAATTCAAAGAAATAATGACTCATAAAAGACAGCTCCTAAAATCTGTTAAGGCACCCAATATCCTTCAGATCACCTACTCTGTACCTTGAAGCTATGAAGACTGTGTGCTCTCATTTGCAGTAACTCACACCACATTCTGTTGTCTAACTAAATCTCCAGACTACGTCTTTTCTTTTGGGTAGAACTGAGGTAGAGTGGGTCCACCCACACTTTTTCTTTTGATAATAATTATAGAATGTAATCATTTCAATAGCATTACCAATAATTATAATAATACCACAATACTGATAGATATTTGCTTGTTAACTAATAATTTATTTTTATATTATTTGATTCTTCAAAAATATAGGCATCAATGTCAATATTTTATAAGGACATTAACATTAAAATATTATAACTGAATTTGTAAATGTCACATAACTAGCATTTATTTAAACCTTGGAATATGTGACTCTAAAGTCTATAACATAAACCATGCAATTTTTTATTTCCAGATGAATTTATACTTTGGGGATCTTCTTGACACATTAAGCCACGACCTTTGATAAGGGAAGTCTTAAAAACAGGTTTCATGAAGGTCAAATATGAACAACATAAGTAGCTTGAAGCCAAGTTGTTTGAAACCAAGAACCACAAACTTGAATGTGATTAAACTGAATTTACAGCTGTGGTGACATTAAAATATATCAAGTAGAAAGCTTAGGATAGGACAAAGATAGAATTTCAAAATGACAGGATACAGGAGGATAAAAATAAAGAAACCAGAGGTAGAATTAAAGTAAGCAATGTGGATTGGAGCTAGGAGCTCTGATTTAAGACGTTGAGAACCAGGAAACGAGTGATACTGGATTGACCTCTGCCTAAAGAACATGACCCACTTAGTTGGGAAATAATATTGAGTTTCAGAATTACCAATGAAGGAAATATTTATTTTATCATTCTTTACTGAGATGAGAAGAATAAAATATTATTTAATTTTTATATTCTGAATTTATTTTAGAGCAAGTTTGCTCATTCTTTCTCATTTAAATTTTTTCTTCCTCTATTGATAAATATTCCACAGTTGACAGAGCTGTCCAGTTTCTCTAGAGTTAAAACTAAGCTGATTAGGTATTTTAAAAATATAGTAAAGAGTGCAACAATATTTTTGCATGTAAATGACTGAACAACACAGGAAAGTCCCAGTTAATCAGAAGGCATTTATAATGATGATTAATTTATAAAGATGATCAATGTTCCCATTACTAACAAATGTTTCTGCAATAGATTGTCTCAAAATAAAAATTAAGTAATTTCTCCCTTTTTTGTTCTTTCATAAAATGCACATTATGGGACTGGAGCAATAGTGCAATTGTTAGGGCACTTACTTTGCATGTAGTTGATTTGGGTACCCTAAATTACTGGTATCTGGTACCCTAAGTCACTCCCCTGAGTCTGCCAGGTATGATCCCTGAGTACAGAGATAGTAGAAAGCATTGAAACAAATGAGTATTCCTCCCAAAGTTAAATTAAAAAAACTAAATGAAATTTAAACTATAAGATATGGTTTTAACTATTACCATGAAATTCATAGAGCTAACTGATGATCTTGGGTAAAGAAAATCTTAGATCATCTGGTGCAATTACAAGTATCTGGTAGGATTACAACTAGAAAATAAAAGAAAAATAAATAAATAATATTTCGATGGATGAATAGTCCCAGTAAAAAGTACATACCATTGGAATATATAACTCAATGTAGAAAAATAGGTTTATTAAGGTAATATTCACTGCTTAGTTCTAAGTTCCTAGTTAGTTTTGTAAAAAAAAATATTGAACTTAGTCAACACCATGTTGAGCACACTCATAATACATTATAAAATATGATACTTTTGCAAAATATCAGAAAACAAAATACACAAGCAATAACTATATTATAGGAGGTAAGTCTTGACCATGCATGCACCTGTGGCAGCCAAAATCACTCTTAAATCCCAGTTACCACATATGGTCCCTTCAGCACTGCCAGAAATCAGTCCTAAGCAAAATAAAGAATTCTCAATACTTTGAGCACCAATGTGTGGCCCACCCTACCTTCAAAAAATGCACAACCTCCAATGTTGTTCCTGAAAATGTTGTCTCTGATTGTCTCTGATTCTTAGATTGGAAAATTCCACCCTACCTATCCCTATCATTTTTACTCCCACTCTAGATTTAGATTTCTGTGACTGACTCTTGGAAGATTTTCCACTCTCTAAGGATAAATATATCAATCTATATTTAATGTCATATGTGTATACAGATAATAATGACATATAAATTTCAACCCACTTTTTACTAGATTTGTTTGGTACAGGTAACCCAGAATTTTAATTTTTTAGTATGGATGTTTTAGTTTTCTCCTATACTCTAAAGTTCAATGCAGATCTAATTTTTCTAGAAATATTGGACATATTTAGAAATAGAAAACATGTCATTTTCTTCTCTGAAGGAACAAAATATGGTGAAAAATTAGAAGTCAGATGCTTTAACTGAAAATTATAATTACAGTATAAGAACAAATAAAGAATTAGAAGTAAACATTTCTAGGAAAAAATTGAAACAATTGAAAAAATGTTGGCCCTATTAATACTTTTAGAATCTAGTTCATGGGAAGATGAGTTAGAAAAGCCCTGAGTTTGAATTTCAGCAATGCATGATCCTTTGCATAACTAGTTATGACTTAGAGGCTCCAGAACCACTTGTGCAGCCCCTCACTACCCCCACAGTGTCTTAGGAACATCTATCTCTTAAAGTCCACAGATCCTTCCTCTTGACACAGAATACTCTCCTTGTTAGCTGGCAATAATATTTTTCTCAGCAGGAGCAATAAAAGTTAAAAATGTTCTCTAGTTATAAGGCAGGTCACTTTGAAAATTATGCTCAAACATCACTAATGTCTAGATAAAACATATCTCTATCACTGGAAAACCATGAAGTGAGTGAAAAGAAGTAGAAATATGATACTAAGAGAGATATTGGCTTGGGGACATTCTATTATAAGTGAAAGTGGATATCAGCTTGCCTGTCTGGCTTTGAGATATGAAGAAATTTATGTTGACCTTGTTATGAAATAACAACAGCTTTCAGTTAAAAGATTTACCTTTCATGATTGGAAAGAACTTGGTCTTTGGATTATAAAATAAATGAATGAACAGTATTGTATTCATTTGAAAAACTGTCCTCAATTCATTTGGGTTTCTTTGCTCAAGAATTAGGACTGGTGTTCTTTCTCTTAAATCTGCTACATATGATAATGCCAAAGTTGTAAAGTTATTCAACCCTAACACTTAACATGAGGTCACCAGAATCTTTGCTTTCCTACACATTGTAGAATATTTATTCACATCCCTAGATTCTAGATACATTACCAGTGCCTCCATACATTGTTGGGAAAAAAGCAATAGATATTCCAATGTTGAAAACTATTTTGTGGGAGATAAAATTGAGAATAGCTATAATAGAATATGGAAGGAATAAGTTTACCAGACTTCTAAAATATGCTCATAAAACACTCAGCCTTCTCCAGGTTTTCTTGAGATGCTCATTCTAATCTATAGCAATTTAAATGGAAACTCAAATACTTTGAAAATGCCATACTAGAAGGGCTACACTCTGGGGAACAATTCCAACTGAACACTGCTGATGGCAAAGTCTGAAATATCCTAATCTTAGGCCCAAATGTCTGGGAGCAAATGAAATCATGAAAACAATTGTAAAAACACTGTTTGTTAAAGATTACTTTTCCCCCAATAGTAATTGAGACCGAATTACTGGGAAAAATGGGTAGATTATAGTATTAAAAAACTTCCCCTGATTTACAAATAACTTCTCAAACAAGAGCAGACACACAAGTGCTTTCAAGCATGAAATCTCCACACTCAATTATTTGGGTGTGTACTCTTGGAATGCTGAGAGAAGAACAACTGGAATCCCAAACTTGCTCTTGTTCATTTTTTTCCTTTAAGAGAAAATATCTTAAAGAATTAAGAGTTAAATAAAACATTGAGTTTATGAGAAAATTATAAAAACATGTATTTTACTCCCCAACTCTTTACCACTCCCACTTTGGGACTCTGGCAGATTTTCAGTCAAACCTTAGCAACCAAATCTATCTAAAGGTTCACATAATTGCTCGGCAGAGAGGGAAGTTTGTGCCTGATATTACTTTGTTAAGGAAAAAACTGTGTAGAAAGACAGCATCCTGAAAAGTTGCAAGTATGGGAAGAATGCAGGAAAGAGGGCAAGGCACTTCATAAATATGCTGAATTGAAGGAATTAGAATCACACCCTGAAATAGCAGGAAAATGAATATTTGCTTTTTCTAACTTATTTGCTTAGTGATACTTCAGCATTTCTAAAGGATAAATGCCTGGGTTCTGCTTCTCTTAGTCTCTGTGATATAGTTCGTTTTACAAAAAAGACTACTCATATGTTAAAATATTTGTTATCTTTCTTTCCACTTAGAATTTACTTCATTTTCTACTTAAAATGCAATGCCCCTCCCAGGAATTACTCAGAGAAATTACTAAGTAACCATGACTGACTGACTCTTGATAAGTTTGTGATGTGTTTTCATTATCTCGGACAGTAGGGTGGTGCTTTGAAACCGCAAGTTTTGACCCATTTACTTTGCTCCAGAGGTCAAGATTAAATATTCAAAATCTTCCAGGTCAGCCCATATTTCATTTACATTTACACCAGAGAAGGT
This sequence comes from Suncus etruscus, assembly GCF_024139225.1. Lineage (NCBI taxonomy): Eukaryota > Metazoa > Chordata > Mammalia > Eulipotyphla > Soricidae > Suncus > Suncus etruscus. Next base: position 10,234,618 of record NC_064867.1, read on the forward strand.
CAAGAGTATTGTCCTGTTGAGAACTGGTTGGTCATTTGCCTGTTTGATCTAGGATTCATTGCCTAGCTTTATAGGGCACTTTGAGCTGATTCTGGCAAAAGCCATTTTCCTGCCTCTTTTGCTTTTAGGGTCATGTCTGATACTTTCGATAAGAGACTTTGGAGAGGCTAAATTGTGGGAGTAGGAACAGGCATCTAGAGTCATTTCCCTCTCTAAACTTTGGCAGTATTAGCTGTGAAGCCCTACTATAATTCTTAGGGAATTTCTGGTCTCTCTGCATTCCCTTGTCATTCGTCCAATCTAAGGTTCACAGTAGCTAATAATTTCATTTTCGTATGTCATCTACCAAAGGTGATAGGAGTCTTTTTGTTTTTGTTTATTTTTATTTTTAATAATATATTTATTTAAGATCCATGATTACAAATATGTTTGTAGTTGGTTTCAGTTATAAAAAAAGAACACCCCTTCATTAGTGCAACCTTCCCACCACTAATGTTCCCCAACACCCTCCTCCCTCATCCCTTGCCTGTTTTTGAGACAGGCATTCTAATTCTCTCACTCATTACCATTGTCATGGTAGTTGTCTGTGTAGTTATTCTCTAACTGGACTCATCACTCTTTGTGGTAAGGTTCAAATCGTAGGCCTGTCCTTCCAGCCCTCATCTCTATTGTTACTCTATTGTTACCTCATCTCTACCATTACAATAATGTCTTTTATTGTTCTTAAAACCCATAGATGAGTGAGACTATTCTGCATCTGTCTCTCTCCCTCTGACTTATTTCATTCATCACAATAGTTTCCATGTCCATCCATGTGTGGAAAAATTTCATGCCTTCATCTCTCCTGACAGCTGCATAATACTTCATAGTGTTTATATACCACAGTCTCTAAAGTCATTCATCTGTTGTCAGGCATCTTGGTTTTATCCAGAGTCTGGCTAATGTAAATAGCGCTGTAATGAAAATAGGTGTGAGGAAGGGATTTTTGAATTGTAATTTTGTGTTCCTAGAGTTTATCCCTAGGAATGGAATAGTTGGATCATATGGGAGCTCAATTTCCAGTTTTTTGAGGAATCTCCATATTGTTTTCCATAAAGGCTGGACTAGATGGCATTCCCACCAGCAGTGATTGAGAGTACCTTTCTCCCCACATCCTTACCAGCACTGATTGTACTTTGGGATGTGCACCAGTCTCTGTGGCATGAGATGGTACCTCATTGTTGTTTTGTTTTGCATCTCTCTGATGATTATTGATGTGGATCATTTTTATGTGCCATTGGCATTAGTATTTCTTCTTTGAGGAAATGTCTTTTCATTTATTCTCCTCACTTATTGAAGGGGTTATGATTTTTATACAGCTACTGCTTTGCTTCCTGATCCCTGCTCAGTTTTCTGCTCTGTTCCCTGCTTTTCTCCAAGAACCAGCTGTAAGAGACACCAGCAACAAAAACATTTGAGGGCGCACCAGCGAGGTAGGCTGTCTTATAGCCAAGCACAACTTCTAGCCAACAAGCCCCTTCACAACGAGTAGAAAAAACACACACTACAGTGGGACAAGGGGAAAACAACATGCATAGATAATGAAGATGGCAGCTCTGATGACCCTAAAAGTGCCAACCACTTAGTTATCTATCAGATAGAAGTTTAAAGAATAAATATGGAGGAGCCTCATAGAAATAAGAGAAAGCATGGTTTGAGCTGGACGAACCACAAATAAGAATCAAGAGGATATAAAGATAGAAATAAGAAAACTCCAAACTAAAATAAGAGGACTGAAAAATTTGGTAGACAAAATGAAATCTTCACTGTAAAGCCTCTCCTACACAACTCAAGACAGAGTCAGTGACCTGGAAGGTAAGATGCAGAACAACTCCATACAGCGGAGAAGATTGGAAAATCAAACGATCGGACAAGGAGAAAATCCACAAAGAATGTGAACAGATAAAACAGAAGTCTTTGATAAACTCAACAGAAAGAACATAAGAATCATTAGAGTTCCAGAGACCCAGGAAAAAAAAAACAGGAAGAATCAATTGTCAAGCGATCATTGCAGAGAAATAACTAAGCAAAAGATTGCAGCTTACCAAATTCTGCATGCCCTAAGAGTAGCAGCTAGACAAGACCCAAAGAAAAGCACACCAAGACACATCCTAGTCACAATGACGAATCCTGCAGACAGGAATAGAAAACTGAAAGCAGGAAGATCAAAAAAGAAAATTACATTCAAAGGAGCATGCTTAAGATTTACAACGGACCTGTCACAGGAAGCCCTCAGGGCCAGAAGGCAGTGTGGTATCACACTTAATAAAATAAAAATAAAATAAAATGAACACTTTGCTTAGAAAATTGCACCCCGACAGACACTTGCTCAGTATGTTCAGACACATATATCACTTCATGTTGAATGAAGAATACTAGCTTCACATGTAAACAGCAGCTCAGCAATTTTACAGATGCAAAACCAGCATTAAAAACTTGGGGCCGGAGATATAGAATGGAGGTAAGGTGTTTGCCTTTCATGCTGAAGGATGGTGGTTCGAATCCCGGCCTCCCATATGGTCCCCTGTGTCTGCCAGGGGCAATTTCTGAGCATAGAGCCAGGAGTAACCCCTGAGCGCTGCTAGGTGTGACCCAAAAACCAAAACAAAAACAAAAACTAAAAGATTTATTTTAAAACAAGACAGACCAAAAGACACTTTTTTCTTTTTAATCCATTGACTGCATTAAAGTTTAGATCAGAAAGTCTTTAGTCATAGGAAGTTCTAGAAAAGGAAAAACTAACTTATAGTGACACAAAACATGTTAGTGATTATTGTGGGCAAAGAATGAGAAAGATTCACCAGAGTAAACCTTATCACATAATGGAAAAATTCTTAATTTGTTATTATTACGAAGTAATTTACATTTTCAAGAATCATTACACTATTTACATAAAATTATCATTTTATTCTCTCAAAACCATACAACTACCGAAACTAGAATTTTCAAGCTCTTATTTCTCTCTTATTCTGGATGCTACATTCCCTAAATATGTGATTTCAACTTGACATCTATTACCTTAAATGCTATTAAAAGAAAACATACTTTTTCATATTTATATCTTAGTTCCATAATTTATTTATATTACTATCCATGGGAGATATTTATTTCTTGGTTAAAAGGAATCATATTGATAAGAATTTCTGTTAATTTTTTTTCAAATTTGATCACTAAAAGATCTTTGAAAATGACAGAGACAGAATAATCTTCCTCATATGTGTTAGATACAGAAAAATAGTAAGGAAACAAAAAAATATCCAAAGACAAAAGAAACTGAGAATTTTTCTTAAGTAAGAAGCATATGGGGCCGGCGAGGTGGCGCTAGAGGTAAGGTGTCTGCCTTGCAAGCGCTAGCCAAGGAAAGGACCACGGTTCGATCCCCCGGCGTCCCATATGGTCCCCCCAAGCCAGGGGCAATTTCTGAGCGCATAGCCAGGAGTAACCCCTGAGCATCACCGGGTGTGGCCCAAAAACCAAAAATAAAACAAAACAAACAAACAAACAAAAAAAGAAGCATATAAGATCTCAAAAGTCAGGTAGGAGTGGTAGCACAGCAGTATGGCTGACCCAGGAAGGACCTCAGTTCGATTCTAGGCATCCCATGTGCTCCCCCAAGCCAGAAGCAATTTCTGAGCACATAGCCTGGGTAACCCCTGAGCGTCACCGAGTGAGACCTCAAAGCCAAAAACCATCTCCTCCCACAAAAAACAAACAAACAAATCAAAAAACTAGAAGCATATCGCTCTAGAGCAGGGGTCTTCAAACTACGGCCTGCGGGCCACACGGCCCGCAGAGGAGTCTGATCTGGCCTGCCAGCAGTGAGAGCTGTTTGGTTGCCAAGATACCTGCCAGCATATACACTCAGTGTCACGGTTTCTCAGGGATGATGTCAACCGCCTCCACCCATGGCATGTTGTGTGCTGGGAGGGTGGGCGTGAGAGTGGTGTTGAGAGGGACATTGATGCGCCCTTGCATCTGGCGCTTGGATCGGGTGTTGCTGATGATGTCACTGGAGGGCGCTGGATGCCGCGTGGCGAGGAGTACCACATGTGGATGACTATATAATGTAAAAAGGCGCCTGCTCTACCCCCAGGCAACGTGGTGTCTGTGTGCTGTGTCTGCCTGTCAGTGAGGTTTTCCTCCACTCCCTACACTGCCAAAGGTCAGTCAAAAGTGCCATAGAAATAAATTTTTGCCAGATGGGGGGTTCTGCCCGATTAGGCTGTGGGTGACTCATATGAAAATTCCCCTTTGGGGGTGGTGAGGCATTCAGTGCTGAAATCAAAGTTAGGGGGTGGGCGGTGGTTGGGAGGTTAGGGGTTCGGTGCTGAATTGCCAATGTGGAAAATTAGGGGTTCGATGCTGAAGCATTTTAAAGGGGTTACATTGAAAATTTTATATGTATTTTGCAATTCCTTTTCAGTGTTCACATGCTGATTCCGAACATATCAATTTGGGCATTATATAGGGAGATATAACTGAACTATCAGGGACTGAGCTGGTCTGCTTAGAAAAGCCTGCAAGGGGTAAGTGTTCACATCAGGGACTAATGGGGGTTCATACACTGTGTGTATATATACACACATATTTGTATTTCACTTCTATCAGTTTGGAATCCCTAGAAAACAATGGTGTCAAGAAAAAGAAAAATTGACAGCAAGTGTAGGATATTCAAAGAACAGTGGACTTATGATTACTTTTTTATGCGGTACAAAGAAAAAGCTGTGCGTCTGATATGCCAGAATATAGTTGCTGCGTTCAAAGAATACAATTTGCGACACCACTATCAAACTCAAAATAAAGATAAATGTGATTGTTTGGTTGGAGAAGTGAGAAAAGATAAAATATTACAACTGAAACATACACTGACAACTCAGCAAAATACTTTTGTGAAGCAGAAGCAGTTAAATACTTCCTCACTGTGAGCACGTTTTCAAATTGCCAAGCTAATAGCGTACAATGGCAAACCATTTGTGGAGGGAGAATTTGTTAAAGAATGCCTTATTTCTGTTGCCAAAGAGATATGTCCAGAGAAGGCCAATTTATTTAGTACAGTGAGCCTTTCAGGAGTTACAATGACATGAAGGATTGAAGAAATGGGAGAAAATTTGCTGCACCATTTGCAAAACTCTGCAAAGAAACTTTGCTATTTTTCCTTGGCACTCGATGAAAGCAATGATGTTTGTGATTCTGCCCAACTTCTCATTTATATGCGTGGGACAAATGAGTATTTTGAAGTCACAGAAGAGCTTGCTGCACTGCAAAGTATCAAAGGTACAACCACAGGAGTGGATATATTTGAAAAGGTTTGCCAAACTGTGAATGGTTTGGAGCTGAACTGGGTTAAACTAGTCAGTGTAACAACTGATGGTGCTCCTAGCATGGTAGGGTCTAAGAGAGGAGTAATTGCTCACATTACACAAGAGATGAACAAACATAACCATTCTCATCCAATTGCCATACATTGCCTCATTCACCAACAAGCGCTGTGTTGTAAATCACTGAAGTGGGACTCTGTTATGAAAATTGTAGTATCTTGTGTTAATTACATTAGAACTCATGCACTAAACTACAGATAATTTCAGGAATTTCTATCTGAGGTAAATGTTGCCCATGAAGATGTTCTGTACCACACAGAAGTCCATTGGCTGAGTAGAGGGAGAGTTTTGAAACGTTTCTATGACTTACTTTCGCAGATTACAGCTTTTCTGCTTTCAAAAAACTAAGAAGTACCAGAGCTCAATGATGCAGAATGGAAATGGCACCTGGCCTTTCTGACAGATATAACAGAGCTACTAAACAGTTTCAATCTGCAACTTCAAGGCAAGGGGAAGCTCATCTGTGATATGACATCGCATGTGAAAGCATTTGGAGTAAAATTAGGCCTTCTCATCAAACAAGTACAGGAGGAAAACTTCAGTCATCTCCCAACAACTCAAAACCTGTCAGCGGACAAACCATTGGTTGCATTCCCAAAGGAAACATGTCTGGCTTCACTAGAATTGTTGCAAAAGGAGTTTCAATTTAGACTCAAAGAGCTTCATCTCCATGAACAGGACATACAGCTTTTTCGTAACCCATTTTCTGTTGAGATGGAAAATGTCCTTACAATTTACCAAATGGAACTGGTTGAACTGCAGAATTGTGACTCTGAAAGACACATTTAAGTGTTTAAGCATTAAGTAACCTTTTGAATTTCTATGCATCTCTCCCTTCTGAGACATATTCAAATATCAGGAACCATGCACTTAAAATGGTAACCATCTTTGGTAGCACTTATGCCTGTGAACAGACTTTTTCAAGAATGAAACATCTGAAATCCAACCAGATCAAGATTAACTGATGCCCACTTGCATCACTTGTTATGGCTGACAGTGACAAATATGGAACCGGACATTGACCATCTCATTAGCCAAAAGCAGGCCCACAGTTCCCATTGAAATACTGGTGTGTGATCTGTTTATTTATAAATGGTTTTCATTTTATTTATATGAGATATGTGCAGTGTGAGTAGGAATTAGTAGCTCATATAGTCCGGCCCTCCAGCTCTCTAAGGGACCGTAATTGGCCCCCACTTTAAAAAGTTTGAAGACCCCTGCTCTAGAGGATGGGGAGGGTGAGATCTGGCAGGGAGATGAAAGACACAAGAAAAATGCTTGATGAAAGCTGGTACTCTGAAATGTTTTACACACAAAACTTTGCTATTTTATATTTTAAATCATGGTGCCTAAAATAATATTTTAAAAAGAGTTCCTGTAAATGAGCCACTGTGTTGTCTTTTTAATCAGAGACCACTGCCCTCATTATTCTTTAGTATTTACCTTAATTATTTTTCATCCTTATTTATTTATTGCAGTGCCAGGAGTAAACTCAGCCTCATAACTGCAAAGTAAATATTTTAAATTGTTCTACCTCCCCTATCCAGTTGGGCATTCTCGTTAATTCTGATGGCATTTGGTGTCCCTGGCTCATTTTATGTTTATGAATTTCTAACCCAAATATTAATTTGCTTCTTCAAGGATCCCTGGTTCCATTAGATATGAACATCAGGATATCTGTACTCCTCTAATGCACTGTCATTGCTCTAACCTTCAATCAGATAAATGCAATTCTGTTATGTATGTATATCTGCACCACACATAGGAACTTATGGTGTTGTATTCATATAGAAATATATTTAAAAAATCTTGTGTTAATACTGATATTTCTAATTCCCTGTCTCTGCTTTGAGATTTGTCTTTGGTTTCTACTTATCCTTTTTCTACATTCTTTTCATAACACTTAAAAATCTTGGCTCTCATTACCTATAATACATTTCATTTTTCTCCAGTGACCAGTATAAAAACAAAACAGTTTCATAATTGCTGGATAATATCTCTGTTTAGAAGAACAGAAAAATGTAGTTTACAGATTTTATACACAATAATTTGTATCTTTAACCTGGAGTGACCAACAAGATTCAATTTTTCAAAACGACTTTGGATAATTATTCTATTTCCACTCCTGAGAGTGTAGCAGTGTCACTATTATTGTTGTTGTTGTTGTTATTATTATTATTATTATCATTATTTTGGTTTTGGTGCTACACATGGTTCCACTCATGGGTTACTTCTGACTAAGCACTCAGAAATCGCTCCTGACTTGGGGGACCATATAGGATGCCAGTGGATGGAACCGAGGTCGCAAGGCGGACTCCCTACCATTTGCGACACTGCTCCAGCTCCTGTTATTATTTTTTTTTTCATTTTTTGGGGAGGCACACCTCGTGATGCTCAGGGATTACTCCTGCCTATGCACTGAGAAATCGCTCCTGGCTTCGGGGATCATAGGGATGCCGGGTATCCAACCACCACCGTCTGTCCTAGGCTAGCTCCGGCAAGGCCTTACTGCTCCATGCCACTGCTCTGGTCCCATGTTGTTATTATTTTTATAGTAAGTTATTTACTAATGTTTGTATTTTGTTTGAGTTGTCATCATGTATGGTTGTTTTCAATTGTTTGTTCAATTTTGAGGTAAAGTTTCTATGAAATATTATGACTAAAAGGGTAAGAGTTAAACTAAAAATTATTTCTTAATTAAAAAAATTTTTAGACACAGCTGGCAATGCTTGGAAGTCACTCCTATGTCTAGGGGATGTATGGAATTTTTGAGATCAATCCCAGATCAATTGCAACCAAGTTTCCCTGCTATCTCTCTCTGGCCTTATCCTAACAGTTATTTGGAATAAAGTGTGACCTTTTTTTGTTCATTCCTGCTACTTTAATTCCCTTTCTCCTATTATAACACTTTCTTCACAAAGCTTTGCTGTAATCAATATCTTTAGTTCATAATTTATCTTTCCTGAATTCATTTTTCAGGAATGAAGAAACTAGGGATCATTATAAGACCAATATGCAGACACTGGATATTACCTAATATTTCCTTCTTACATAAGGTGTACTTTTTATTGTATTATATAAATTTTACTATATATAAATTTTTTAAAATATGTATATATAAACCATTTTTGGATAATTTGAAATGCTGATATAACTACATTTAATTTTTTAGTCTCATAATATATTTACATGAAAAAATGCTGCTATAAATTAGATATTTATGATCATTTTTTTATTGGGTGCAAAAGCACTTTATTTTATTGGGTCTAGAAGCACTTTTTTTTGAAGAACATAAGTAAAATTATTTTTTTCTTTAAGTTTTTGAATGTATAGCATGTTTCTATATAGATGTTAAGGTTCTCCATTCACCAAGCTATGAATTCCCAAACATTACTAGTTGTAAAATTATGTTTATTCAGCAAATAATAATATATAGTATCACAATTTTCATATTGTTAAAGGTAGGTTACCTTGAAGATCTTTCCATTTCAGACAATAATATAAAATGATAGAAGAAATAAAATATTTTTAGGAAAAATATGTCTTCATCTTATTTAAGTAGTCCTTAAATTGGTGAAAATAGTTTTCAAACTTTAAATATTGCGATAAATTTAAAAAATGGTTTGGCATCTTGAAACACAGATTTCAACATAAAACAAATGCCAGCAGTCTTTACTATAAAGTCTAATTAAAACAGTGGTGTTTCTGGAGTAGAAAATACTGAGTAAACAAATCAGTTATAAGGTAGTTTGCTTCTAAGTATACAAGCTTAGCTTAGCTTCTTTGGTACCATTTATTGGGGAACCAATATTTGTTTAGGCTTTCTGTGCAGTGTTGGTTTAATGATTAATTTGGAGAGGACGTGTTGGTTCTTTGAGTGACAGAAGATAAAAGCAATACTTTGGGAGATATGGGTCAAGGTTGTAGTTCATACAGAGGTCTCAAACTCGCGGCCCAGAGGCTACAAATGGCCCTCCATACAACATTTTGTAGCCCTGCCCGAGAGGAATCTTTTTTTGTTTGGTTTGGTTTTAGTTGTTTGGGTCACACCCCCCAATATTCAAGGCTTATTACTGACTTTGCACTCAAGGATCACCCCAACTTTGCCTCCTACAGCCCCCAGGTAAATTGAGTTTGAGATCCTTGGCTTAGAGAAATTTATTGTGAAATTCACGAAAAAATTAGCTTCTTTTGTGTACTTGTCATGTAAAAACTAACATAATTTTACATAAATAATTAAATGGTCATAAATATGCAATATTTAAAACTGGATTTATCTATCATCTACCTATCTATCTTCTATCTATCTATCTATCTATCTATCTATCATCTATCTATCTATCATCTATTTGGATTTGCAGCCACACCTGACTGTGCTTAGGGATTACTCCTGGCTCTGCACTCAGGAATCACTTCTAGAGGTCTCAGGAGACAATATAGGATGCCGGGATCAAAATGGGATGGGCTTCTTACTTACAAGGCAAGTACCTTATCCCTACCTGTTGTGCTATTGTTTGGACCCAAAATTTAAAATTTAAAATAAAAAAAACATTTCCTTATTTTGACTATTATAATTTGAAATTTTAAACTTGCAAATTTAGAAATCTAATTGGTGTGGTTAAAGGGGCCCTGAATCAGTATTATCCCATCTCCAAAAATTAGAAATTGTCTATAAAAAGTTGTACATATGATAATCAGAAAAAATAATCAGGTAATCAGAGAAAAGGTAGGACAAGGGTAAAGTATTAGCAAAAGAAAAGAAAGCTTATTTTACTTAAGGTCACCTTCCCTATCAGGAGAGTAGGGTGTGTTTATGCAAGTGATTTCACAAGAGCTGAGGAAGAAACTCTATATTGATTTGGTTCAAATTTCCACTTTGGAGAGAGGCTAAAATTGCAATTAGGTAGTAGGTCTCGAAACTTGTTAAAGCTGTTTGACAACCAGTGGTTTTTTTCTAAACACTGTTGCTTTAACATGAGAAGGATTATTAATTATACATGGACTTTGGAGTCTTCAATAGGCAATTCTGATCCTTAAGAATAATAACATTATATATAAACAGAATGCTGACTATCAGTGGTTTTTGATTGTTATTTTAAATTTTGTTTTGTTTTGGTTTTTGGTTTTTCGGGCCACACCCGTTTGATGCTCAGGGGTTATTCCTGGCTAAGAGTTCAGAAATTGCCCTTGGCTTGCGGGGACCATAGGGGATGCTGGGGGATCGAACCATGGTCCTTCCTTGGCTTGTGCTTGCAAGGCAGACACCTTACCTCTAGCGCCACCTCATGTTATTTTAAATTTTATTGTGAAACATGTTATGTTAGTGTGATAATGGAAACTAGTTGGAGTCACACCAAGAAATTAAGTGATGCTATTCTTGAAAACATTTATGAATAAAAGAGTTTGAGTTTTTATTTGACTGCTCAATCGCTGCTGTCCAGAACAAAGCTTGGCAGTAAGTAAGTAGGTAAGTAAGTATTGGTTGATAACTGCCTGAGAGAAATACTGAATGAATAAAGTTTTGCACTGTTTTCTCTGGCAGGAAGACGGTGATCTTACTAGGATACTGTCAATACCTCTTCTATTCATTTTCTTAAATGCAGTGTGCAATTGGTCTATTGCAATAGGTTTGTTTCTATAATTACCTTGGTACTGGTAAGATGAAGCAAAACAAACAAACAAACAAATAAACCCCGCTAAAAACAATTCCAAGACAGTCTGCAAAATCTGAATCAAAGATTATGGGTTTAGCCTGGGAATATGTGGACAAGATTTCAGGAGGAGATTTTTTTTTGGCCTGTCTAAATATGGGAGTGGAGGGGATTATTGACAGATGATGGTAGAAATCATGCAGCTAGGATGAATGAACAATATTGAACTTCAAATTTTAATTCTAAAGCTTAAATTTAATTCATCCTTGTTTTCTTTGTGTAATTCCAGTTTTGAGACTACAATGAAGACTTAAGAAATGACCTGATTTCAATGATAGTGTCTATACAATATTTCCCAATTCTGTAAATTTGTATGTATTCTTATCTAAGTATATAAAAAACATTAAAATATCTAAACAAATTTTCACTCATTTTCTGTGTGGTATTAAATGCTCAGAAGTATATTTGTTCATTCAAAAATAAATGTATTTTATTAGGTAAATGCCTGAAAGGTAGGTAATTTGAAGATTCAGCATTAATCTGCTTATTATTTTGAACTGTAGGGCTTCTAATTCAGCCTGGCATATTTTATCTTGTTTGGTTTAAAGTTCATTAGTCTTAGCAGTTATCAACAATAAAATATAACTGTAGAGTGCTTCCTGGAATGCCTTGATGTTATGCTTCATAATTAAATGAATCTTATATGCTTAAGCAAAAGGTTTTAAAAATGTAAAGCAAGCACTGCAAGCCCACTGGTCCTGCTTCCATTGAGTGGTGCTGAATATGCAATTACATTTTGAACAATAGGTATTCATAAATCAGACAAAATGCTCATGAGAAAATAGTCTTCTAATTAAACAAAAGGAGAATCAGTGTTTCTTGTTGCAGGGATTGTTGGTGGAATTAAAGGATTGTTCTTGAGCCCAGCATACATAATGAGAGACCTGGCTGTCTGCCTAAGAGTTCTTCTATTTCTCCCACCTGTTGAGACCATCAAAGTTCTAAGAGCAACTCAGTTTTACAGAATGGGAGATTAAAATGGCCATGGTCATAGCCCCTATTCAGGGTAACTCTCTTCCATCAGGACCACACTGCTGAATTGCACAATTTGAGTACAAAGCTATGAGATCTGTGGAGTCAGCACTCTCTAATTCATGTTTCATGTTGCAAAAGGAATATCTTCTTTTAGTCCACTCCCAGATGCTCCAAGAACCTATAATTGGTAGTCAATTCTTCAGGCCTGTTGTTCTCTGAGTTTACAGATCTTTTCCTGCCACCATAGGCCTAGCCCCAAACTCTCTGAAATTATTAATTGTACCCATCTCTGTAACCCCACCTTTCAATCTTCTTGTAACCTGACCTACAAGAAAGAGCCTCCCATTTCTGGGAGGGCTCTTGGGAGGTAATAAAAGCCTTTGACCGAAAGGGCAAAGGGTAGAGGATTTACCTGGATGGAGATAGAAGCAGGAGAAGAGACGGCTGAAAGAAGTTAAGACACAGGGCAAGCTAAGGATGGCATGTGCTTAAATAGGTTTATGATATAGGCGACACATGCGGGCCAGAGCAAATAAAGGTGTTATCTCTCCTGAAGCCTGTCTGTGAATGAGTTTTCTACCTGCCGCTTTCCTAAACCCAGATATCCGCCGACTGATGGAGAATGTGAAGTCACATGGTCCTGAGCTGGAAGAGAAAGGCCTCTCCATCCATCCAGCTCCATCAATATTTATTATTTGATTCTACACATCTCTGGTATAACTATCTTTAGCCTGAACTCATTTCCCTTCCTCCGTGCTTAGACAATTAAGCTATGAGTAAGGTTTGGACTAAAAGTCCACTACACACATTTTCATACATTTCATTCTGTATTTGGAACATGATGAATGGCCAGTGGAATTTCCTCCCAGGACAGTGCAAACATTTAATGCAGATATATGACAATTTAACACAAAAACAAACTCTAAAAGGTCAAGAAATAAGAGGAAAATAAATTACTAAAAAAAAACATTACATTCTCATTTGCTATTTTGCTAGATAATTTCCAGATCCATGATAATCAGGCTCTCGTTCAATAATTAATTAGAGATCACAAGACTTTTAAATATAAGCCATTGACTCCAATGGCATACAACAAAAGGAATAATAGTTTCTCCTATTGCTGGGGTTTCTGAGTGAGAAAAAGCATCCTCTAACTTACACATAATAGAGGCTATCTGAAGCTTGAGACAATTTTGAGAAAGGGACAATAGTTTGTCCATACTAGTGCTCATGTGTTCGCGATTGACCCAGGGTTAGCTACATACAAATCAAGAGCCTAATCTAATCTTTTCTTTTATTTAAATAATTTTTATTTTGACCACAGTGAATTACAAATCTTATACAGCAATGTTTTAGGTACATTGAATCATGGCATTGAATCATGGGCATTCCCACCACCGGTGTAGTTCTCCATTCATCCCTGTTCCCAGCATGCATCCCATATCCCCCTCCTTTGACCTCCAGGTTGCTAGGATAATTGGTCTCCTCTGTGTCTAGCTTGTTGTATGTAGATTGAGTTTCAATTCTGTTGTTGTTGGCTTTGGTGTTTAAGTATGATCATTTTATCTTGATGCTATCTATCTCTGTTGCATTTTAAAATATTATACGTCTTAGAACCAATCTTTTGTTATGAATCTTCTATAAATAGATGTATCTTCTGTGATGACATTTAGAATTTTGCTTACACATTTTTGTTGTTGTTTTTCGGACCACACCCGTTTGATTCTCAGAGGTTACTCCTGGCTAAGCACTCAGAAATTGCCCCTGGCTTGAAGGACCATATGAGACGCCTGGGGATCGAATCCCGCTCCTTCCTTGGCTAGCGCTTGCAAGGCAGACACTTTACTTCTAGCACCACCTCGCCAGCCCCTGCTTACATATTTTTTGTGAAACCCACCTATACTTTTTTCTTATCTATACATTTTATGCATAGTGTGAGGGGAGAGTTATGTCTCCCCTTTTTCTTCTTCTCAGAAGATAGTTTTAGAATGTTTTTCTCTGCAGGTTGTGGCATGTGTAATGGTTTCTTATTCAACATCAGGGGATGTTTTCTTCAAAACACTATCTCTGGACTCGAAAATAAATTCTTGTGTGAAGTTTCATATCTGGAATTGGTCTGGAGTCTGTTGAGCTGAGATGACAATGAACCGCAGACCGGCAGAAGAGAGAATGAGAAGAATCAATTTGGGTGTAGCTGATGATGGAGAGAGGCCAATTCCAAAACATTATAACTTCACCTAAATTCTTGTAGCCCTAAATAAAGAGCTAATTTCAACTATAAATTGGATTAATTTAAGTGAAAACAAAAAAAAATGAGCTAAATATAGCAAATGAATGCCTGCTATATACCAGGCATGTGTCTTCTTTATAAAAGTTCAGACAAGTAGCCTTCTCCCTGGTTGTCATTTTAAAAATAAGAACACTAAAGCCCAAGGTATCTATACCATATGCAATTGCACAACACAGATACATAAGCAACCGCACACACAAAAGCCTAATAAAAAGTAAAGACTATTCCTAGACAAAGGTTAGTCTTCTATAAGAAACCATTTTTATATAACTTCAATAGACTATTATCAGATTTTTACTATCATATATCTATCTATCTATCTATCTATCTATCTATCTATCTATATATATATGTGTGTGTGTGTGTGTGTGTGTTTGCTTTGTGTATATATGCATATGTTTTGTTTGAGGGTCTTACCAAGCTGTACTTAGGGCTTATTTGTGGTGCTATGTTCCAGAATGAGGGAGGGCTCAGTAGATCATATGAGGTGCTCAGGATCAAACTTTGTCAGCTGTGTGCAAAGCTAATGCCTTACCTGCTCTACTATTTCTTCAGCCCCATATATGTGTTATAATTAATATTTATTTTATTACAGTTTTATGTGAAAATAGAAAATGGCTAGAATGTATAGCAGTCCAATGACGAAGAATGGTATTTTTGGTATAGTTGATGATTCTGTCTATACATTCATATCCTAAGTTCATAAATCATTAAAATAACTAGTACTATATGTGACTTTGGACAAAGAAATGATAAATTCCTTATTATTGCATTATCATACAAATTTTTGACCTCAAAATTAATCTGTGCTTCATCTATTCATTCTTCCATCTTCCGCTAATGATTGACAACTCACTGATCATTCCAATGTCTTAATAGCTTTGGCTTATCCAGAACTTCATGAGTGTAACTTTTTAAATTACTTAAATAATGAGATGAAATGCTTTTAGTGTTCAAATCATGGATTTCTTACTTCCAGAATAATAGTCTTTCTCTAAATAATTTTTAGCAGGACAGTGTAAATAAAAATTTGTGTTTCAGGGCTGGAGAGATAGCATGGAGGTAAAGCTTTTGCCTTTCATGCAGAAGGTCATTGGTTTGAATCCTGGTGTCCCATATGGTCCCCCGTGCCTGCCAGGAGCAATTTCTGAGCATGGAGCCAGGAGTAACCCCTGAGCACTGCCGGGTGTGACCCAAAAACCACACACACACACACACACACATACACACACAAAAACCCACAAAGAACAAAAAACAAACTTTGTGTTTCATTACCCAGAAAAATAGGAAAAACATCCCAAGTGTATTTATATGTATACACTATTCTGGCTCCCAGAGAACTATTTGTGAAAGTTCTGCTCTTTACGGTTTATAAAGTGGGACATTTAATCACACACACAGTGTTATCAAGTGGCTGTTTTTGAAAATCCTTCATATGACTATCCTAGAGAAAGAAAAAAAGTTCATGGGTCATAAAACACAGAAATACAGCAGGCTCAAGTTTTATATACCAGTCTTCAAGGACTCCCAAAGAAAATCTCTCTTAGATCAGAAGAATGCTTGGTTCTCACAGGCAGAATTCCTCCTTAGCAGCATAATAGTGACATTCTGGTGCTCTAGTTGCCTGGATTGAGCTGTCTCTTCAAAACATCAAACCTTACAATGTGCCTATCTGCAGGTCACCTATACTGGGAGAGATCTACAGGTTATAGTAGCTCAAGTTCCCCAGTAGCTCAGAAAGTTCAAGCTTGTCTTGGGAAGTTGGAGCCAAGAATAGTTCATTGCTCTCCCACAGGGACCCCATCATTCTTAGAGGGGCTATTTTGGGAGGGAATACATAGTTGACAATATCCAGGCATGGGGCTGGGATGCTGATGGTTGATATCTGCAATGCCCAAACTGGAACTGCGTTCTATTTTTATATGTATTGTAGAATTTCACCTAGTGCCTAGTATAACATAGGCACTTAGCCAATACTTTTGAAGTGAATAGGTAAACAATTTAGTTATTATCCAAATAACAGATCACTTTAGATACTCAAAGTCATTTTTAGTACAGATTTCTTAATGTGATTCATCAAGAAGTAGTTTGTTCTGGTTGTTAGCAAAACTGAATCTATTATTAGTCTGGGTTTCTATTGTTTCACCTGGCTGAGTGTTGGCATACAATGAACCACTAACTCAGCTCATATGATAGCCAGCAGAAGTGGTATGCAATAGCAACAAGATAGTTTGGGGCATTGGGAATACTTTATGGGTGCACGTATTCTCTCCCCAATAGAATATTTAAATTAAAATATGTTTAAATTATAAATATGATAAACAGTAAAATTAATTCCCTTATATTCCTTGTATAAAAATAATTCTCAGATTATTTTTTATATAATCAATTCAGTAGACTGCTTTTGGAGTTAAAGTGATAAAGTCATCATTTTTTTTTTCTTTTTTGATTTTGGTTTTTGGGTCACATCCAGTGACACTCAGGGGTTACTGCAGAGGTCTGACTGAGACAACTGCAACTGAGTAGATCTTCTGGAAATATAATGAAAGACTATCCTAGGCTTCATCCTAGGATTGGTGCAAGAACCAAGACCACCAACTACAGAAGACTGATTAAAACAACCGTGATGGAACAGAAGTTCTAGAACTGTAAAGAAAGATTCTATCTTAGGCTCCATCCTATTACCTCTGCAAATACCAAGATCTCTAGCTACAGAAGCCTGATTTCATCATCCATGATGGAGTGGAAAGTTTCCAAACACCACCAAAGAACCTTGGGGAAAGTAAACATGAGAGTAAAAAGAACATGTCCGGAGCCTCTAGTTGTTCTCATAACAGAATACTTCAAGGGCGTGAAAACCCTGTATCTCTTAGGCCAAGGGAATTTCCTTTCTAGTCTCCTCAATACTTACTGTGCCTATGGAAAAAAAAAAAAAAAGAAGAAGAAGCACAAAATAATTTATATTTTGGTTTTGTTATTGTTGATGTTTGTTTTTTCCCCCGTTAGTTTGTGAGTGAGTGAGTGTGTGTGTGTGTGTGTGTGTGTGTGTGTGTGTGTGTGTGTGTATGTGCACACTTTGTTTTGTCTTTATTTTGGGACCACGGTTATTGTGTGGTTGGTGTCTTTATTGCTGTGGTGCTTTTCGGGTTTCTTGTTTGTTTGATTTTTTGTATTGTTATGTTTTTCTTTCTTTTTCCCTTTCTTCTCTTAAATTGGCATTTATAGCCTCTAAAAGAACTCCTCCCATTTTTTGCTTATTTGATTTTTGCCCCATTTTATTTTTTTCTTCCCTTCAAACAGAACCACATAACTTGAACCATCTTGTTCTGCCTCACAAATTGTGGAGGAAATATTTAAGGGTACCAAGACCAAACAATCATATGGACATTGAGTAAAAATAAAAAATGATCAGACTTAAACACCAAATCCAAAGCCAACGACAACAAAATTGATACCCCATCTACAATGATCTAGACACAGAGGGGACCATGTATACTAGCAGCCCGGGGTGGGGGGGGAAGAGGGGGATATTTGATGCCTACTAGGAACAGGGGTGGAAGGAGGACAATATTGGTGGTGGCAATGCCCCTGATTCAATGTCACTATGTACCTAAAACATTACTGTGAAAGATTTGAAATCCAAATCTATTTGGTCAAAATAGAAATTATTATAAAAAAATTATACAAGTCTGAAGTATGACATTTGGTCATTATTTTTCATCTTGGTTATTATTTCTTCCCAAGAGTTCATATCTTAAGGTTGTGTATTCTTTCTCAAACTGCAAAGAATTGTCTAATGAATATTTTTGCCATGCCTGGAAGTTCTCAGAGGTTTTTCCTAAATTCTAAATTAAGGAATTACATCTATCCAGCGCTGTAAATCACATGGGATGCCAGAGATTGAACCCAGGTTGGCATTTTCCAAGGCAAATGTCCTTCTCATTGTACTTTATATCACACTGGTCCTTTGACAGGTGAATTTTATTTTATTTTATTTTATTTTATTGTATTCAGTTACACCTAATAGTGCTTAGTAATTAATCCTGGTTCTTTACTTAAAAAATTACATTTGGGCTTCCCCTAATGGTCTTCTGTTCCCAGAAACTCTACTGAGGAGGCCAAGAAAGATCCACCAAAAGTTATCTCCTAGAGGCACCACAGCAGCAAGCTACACTCTCTCTCTCTCTCTCTCTCTCTCTCTCTCTCTCTCTCTCTCTCTCTCTCTCTCTCTCTCTCTCTCTCTCTCTCTCTCTCTCTCTCTCTCTCTCTCTCTCTCTCTCTCTCTCTCTCTCTCTCTCTCTGTGAACAGGGTGTTGATGTTGTGTGCTTACCACAATGATTGAAAAAAAAATCTCTCACTGATTCCCCTACGTGCTCTTCTGTCCCCTGAAACTGTGGATGAGGCCAAGGAAGACCCAGTGAAAGCTGTCTCCCTGAGCAGGGGTTTCAAACTTGCGGCCCGCGGGCAGGCCTTCAAATATCGCAGTATTCGCAATTATTCGTTTACCGAATAATCACAATAAAAATCGCATTAGTAAGAAAAAAAAATCGCATTAAACATTCGCATACCCCGAGCAGTTCCATTCGGTGTATGCAAATGTTTAATGCAATTTTTTGCGACTTTTTTCTTACTAATGCGATTTTTTATTGTGAATATTCGGTAAGCGAATAATCGCGAATACTTTGCGCCTAGCGCAGACATCATTTCCGCAGCTCCTGTCCACTGTTCCTTGCATTATCAGAGGCCTAACGGAGAGAAGGGAGAGAAGTTTATTACAGCATTAGATTTTGTCATACCTTCATCATGACTTCATCAAAGCCTGCAGTGAAGAGAAAGATTGATGACGAGCACAGACAATTTCAGGAAAAGTGTCTTCTGTTCAGCTTGATCTATGCTTTCTTTGAGTTCAATGAACATTCTTCATATTTCTGTTCTAAACTCATTATCTGAAGGTTAAGACAAAGATAGAAATAAGAAAACTCCAAACTAAAATGACAGGACTGAAAAATAACTAGATGAATTGGAAACCTCAGTGGAAGGCCTCTCCAACAGGGTAACAGCAGCCTAGGACAGAATAAGTGAGCTGAAAGATGAGATGCAGAACAACTCCATACAGCAGAAGAGATTGGAAAAAACCTTAAGGCAAACTATCAGACAATGGAGAAAGTACTCAAAGAATGTGAACAGATGAAAATAAAAGTATTTGATAAGTTCAACAGAGACAACATAAGAATCATTGGAGTCCCAGAGACCCAGAAAGAGGATCCCCAGGAAGAATCAACAGTCAAAGTCATCATTACAGAGAAACTCCCAGAGCTAAAGACTGCAAGCTACAAAATCCTGCATGCCCAAAGAGTACAAGCTAAAAAAAACTCAAAGAAAAATACCCAAAAATACATCCTACTCACAATGATGTATTCCTCAGATAGTGATAGAATAATAAAAGCAGCAAGATCAAAAAGAGAAATTACATTCAAAAGAGCATCCTTAAGAGTTACAGCAGACATGCCACAAAAAAACTCCATGCCAGAAGGCAGTGGTGGGATATTGTGACAAGACTGAATGAAATGAATTATTTGTCTAGAATACTGCACCCAGCCTGAATAACGTTAGGTTTGAAGGAAGGACACATAGTTTCATGAATACAGAGCAGCTCAGAAACTTTACAGTTGCAAAACCAGCCTTAAAGAAAACCTGAAATGTCTACTTTAAGACAAGGTAGACCAACAGACACAAAAACATATCCACAAAGATGACATTAAATCTCATGACAATCATCTCCCTCAATGTCAATGGACTAAATGCACCATTTAAGGGACAAAGAGAAGCAAATTGGATCAAAAATATGAATCCAACCTTC
Source organism: Suncus etruscus (assembly GCF_024139225.1). Lineage (NCBI taxonomy): Eukaryota > Metazoa > Chordata > Mammalia > Eulipotyphla > Soricidae > Suncus > Suncus etruscus. Next base: position 10,254,872 of record NC_064867.1, read on the forward strand.
TGCTTCCTATAAGAAACACTGAATAATCAGAACAAATATAGACTCAAAATTAAAGGTTGGAGGATAATTATCCAAGCAAACAGCATCCTTAAAAAAGCCGGGCAGCCATATTAGTATTAAATGACATGAACTTTAGACTCAGAAAAGTTGTACAGGACAAATATGGTCATTTCATACTAATCAAGGGATATGTGCAAAAGGAAGAAATCACACTTCTTAAACATACACTAACCCATAAATCAGCAAAATATTTAATACAATTATTGACAAAATTAAAAGAAGATAATCAATAGTAACACAATAATTGTAGGAGACCTCAACACTGTCCTGTCACCACTTGATAGGTTAACCAGACTGAAAGCAAACAAAAATATACTAGACCTATAAAGAGAAATGGAAGAAAGAGGACTAGAAGATATCTATAGGGCACTATATCTCCAGAAACTAGATACACATTCTTACTCAATGTACATGGGTAATTCTCCAGAATAAACCTCATGCTGGCACATAAAACATACCTCCATAAAATCCAAAGAATAGACACTGTTTAGACTACCTTCACAGAAAACAAGGCTGTGAAATTAGATGTGAACTACAAAGGAACACAGAAGAAAAACTTTAACACCTGAAAATTAAACAGCCTAATACTGAACAACCAGTGGATCCAAGATGAAATCAAAGAGGAAATCAAAAGATTCTTGGAAACAAATGACAATAAAGACACAAATTATCAGAATCTATGAGACACAGCTAAAGTAGTACTGAGAGGAAAATGAATAGCTTTGCCAGCACACATCAGGAAGGAAGAAGGGGCCTACTTGAATAGCTTAATGATACAGCTTTTAAAATTAGAAAATGATCAAAAAAAGAAGCCAAAAATAGGTAAACAGAAGGAAATAAAGTTTAGAACAGAAATCAGTGAAGTGGAAATCCAAAACATAATTTGAAAGATCAACAAAAGCAGAAGTTGGTTCTTTGAAAAAATAAACAAGATTGATAGGCCACTGGCAAAACTCACAAAGAGAGAGAATCTTGATAAACTGGATTAAAATGAAAAGGGGGAGATCATTACAGATAATACAGAGATTTAAAGTGTAATCAGAGACTACTTTAGAAACTCTACACCACAAAACATGAAAATCTGGAAGAAATAGATAAACTCTTGGACTCTTATAACTTTCCATGTTTGAATAAGGAGAATGTAGAATATTTAAACGTCCCCATAACTATTGAGGAAATGAAAACAGTAATCAAATATCTGCCTAAAATCAAAAGCCCAGGCCCAGATGGATTAACTAATGAATTCTTTCAAACCTTCAAGAGGATCTACTATAAATCCTTGCCAGGCTCTTTCATAAAATTTATAAAAACAGGAACACTTCCAAATTGTTTTTATGAAGCCAAGATCAACCTTATACCAAAACCAGACAGAGATGCTGCAAAAAAATTAAATTACAGACCAATGTCCCTGATGAACACAGATGCAAAGATACTCAACAAGGGGCTGGAGTGATAGCATGGAGGTAAGGTGTTTGCCTTGCATGCAGAAGGTCATCAGTTCGAATCCCGGTATCCCATATGGTCCACTGTGCCTGCCAGGAACAAATTATGAGCATGGAACCAGGAATAACCCCTGAGCACTGCCGGGTGTGACCCAAAAACTACACACACACACACACACACACACACACACACACACACACACACACACACAAAAGATACTCAATAAATTCTGGCAAATAAGATCCAATGCCTCACCAGAAGGTCACTCAACATGATCAAGTAGGTTTCATCCCAGGAATGCAAGTATGGTTTAACATCCATAAATAAAACAACAATGCACAATATCAACAACAAGAAAAATAAAACCATATTATCACATCAATAGATACAGAGAAAGCATTTGATAAGATCTAAAACCCATTCTTGATAAAACTCTCATCAAGATGAGAATGAAAGGAATTTTTCTCAATATGGTTAAGGCCATCTACAACAAGCCAATGCTATCCTCAATGGAGAAAAACTAAAAGCATTCTCTTTAAAAATCTAGCATAAGACAAGGCTGTCCTCACACCACTCCTATACAACATAATTGATATAATTGCTATAGCGATTAGGCAAGAAACAGATAGCTCAGGCATCTAGATAGAAAACGAAGAAGCCAAGCTCTCACTATTCGCCAATGACATGATACTATAATTACAAAACCCTAAAGACTACCAAAAAACTTCTAGAAACAACATATTCATATAGAAAAGTGGAAGGCTACAAAATTAACAAGCAAAAATCAATGACATAGGGGCTGAATCGGTGGCTCTACCTGCAAGGCATCTGCCTTGCAAACACTAGCCTAGGATGGACTTCGATTTGATTCCCCAGTGTCCCATATGGTCCCCCAACCCAGGAGCAATTTCTGAGCTCATAGACAGGAGTAACCCCTTAGTGTCACTGGATGTGGCCCAAAAAGAAAAAAAATCAATGGCCTTCTTATACACCAATAATGATAGAGAAGAAATGGACTTAAAAAACAACCCCATTCACATTAGTGTCCCACAAACTCAAATATCTTGGAGTCAACTTAACTAAAGATGGGAAGGACCTTTCAAAGAAAACTACAAAACCCTGCTTCAAGAAATAAAAGAAGATACAAGGAAATAGAGACACTGCTCATTGATTGGCATTGATTGGCAGGACTAATATCATTAAAATGGCAATACTCCCGAAGACATTGTACAGATTTAAGCAATCATTCTAAAGATACCTATGCCATTCTTCAAAGAAGTGGATAACAAACTCCTGAAATTCATTTGGAGCAATAAACACCCACAGATAGGTAAAGCAGTACTTAGGAAAAGGAATATGGGAGACATTACTTTCCCTAAATTTAATATGTATTACAAAGCAATAGTTATCAAAACATAATAAAGTCAGATCCGCAGGTCAGTGAAATAGACTTGAGTATTTAGAGAATGTTCCTCAGGCTTACAATTAACTAATCTTTGATAAATGGCAAGAAATCCAAAATGAGGTAAGGAAAGCGTCTTCAACAAGTGTTGTTGGCACAACTGGTTAGCAACTTGCAAAATATTGAACTCAGACCCCCAGTTAACATATGTACAAAGGAAACATCCACATGGATTAAAGACCTTGATATTATACCTGAAATCATAAGGTATATTAGAACAACACGTAGGTAAGACACTTCATGATATTGAGACTAAAGGCACTTTCAAGGAGGAAACAGCACTCTCCAAACAAGTGGAAGCAGAGATAAACAGATGGTAATATATTAAGTTGAGAAGCTTCTGCAACTCAAATGAAATAGTGCCTAGGATACAAGAACCACCCACTGAATGGGAGAAACTATTCACCAAATACCCATCAGATAAGGGGTTAATATCTAAAATATACAAGGAACTGACAGAACTTTATAAGGAAAAAACATCTAATCCCATTAAAAATGGAGAGAAGAAATGAACAAACACTTTCTCAAAGAAGAAATATAAATGGCAAAAAGACACATGAAAAAAAGTTCTATATCAATCATCAGGGAAATGCAAATCGAAACAACAATGAGGTACCATCTCACACCTCAGAGATTGGCACACATCACAAAGAACGAGAGCAAACAGTACTGGCAGGGATGTGGAGAGAAAGGAACTCTTATTCACTGCTGGTGGGAATGCTGTCTAGTCCAGCTCTTATGGAAAACAATATGAAGATTCCTCAAAAAACTGGAAATTGAGCTCCCATATGACCCAGCTATTCCACTCCTAGAGATATACCCTAGGAAAACAAAAATACAATTTACAAATCCCTTCCTCACACCTATCTTCATTGTAGCGCTATTTGCAATAGTCCTACCCAATGTGCTATTTCTCCAACTTCAGCCAGTGAATTTTTGGGGAAAAAAAGGAAAGTAGTTCATTTGGAATTGGTGTTTTTCATATGGATCAAGAAAGTAGATGAAAATTGGCATCATATATTCACAGTCATGCACCAAAATTTGCCTTTCCTCTGGGACATTCCCAAGTAAAATGCGTCTTGCCTATCAGAAACATCTCCTCCTAACTACCTAAGTCAAGAGGACATTTTTCTATTCTTTGTTTATATTAATACAAAAATTTCATTCAACTTACTTTTATTTCAATTTCCTCTACTTTCAATTTTTTGACATTATATTTTCCCATGATAATACATTTTAAAATCCTGTTTTCTTTAGTAATCCTTTACCAAAAGTAGTTATTCTATGTCATAAAATCTTTCTTCTTTATGGTTAAAAGTCCTAAGCACCTTCAACCATTCTTTCCAAAGCATTGCTCAAAAATCTATTAACTATTCTGTAAATTTTCTCTGTATACGTTTTTGATTATCTAAATCTTGTAGGATGCAGAATCATAAACTAAATATTTTATAGGCAATTAGCACATTAGTATAAAGAAAAATTAGAAGATCAGTTTCCATATTCAAGAAACTAAATCTTAGTTAATTTAGTCTATGCAGCATGATTTCCTCATTTGTGTCACTTTATATTAAACCACATGAAAATTAATTGCATGCATTCTTTATATTTGTACTTTCTTTGATGTAAACTTGCTTTTATGAATTTTACCTGCTGAGTGAATGCTATGCCAATCAAACTACATCTTCAAGCAATCATTTCCTATAAATTTTTATCTTACTTTTCTCCTTCTGTAGTCTTGTAGCAGGCTGTCATCTCCCAAATAACATATCAGCATTTACATATAAGACCTGCTCTGTCTAATCATATTTTCTTTGACTCCACTTTTATCATTTACTTATTTTGGAATACATATTTTCAAGCTACCTCAGATAACTTTTTTGAAATTAGATTGTTATTTTAACTGAGTCATATTGAAATAAAGATTCATATTTCAACATTTCTTTGGCAGCCTAATAATTCATATTTATGGACAAAATGAGTTCCATGGAGATATTTTCCCAGTATTAGGTTGTTTGCATATATAAATACGCATGTGTTTGTCATATGCAAAACTGTACATAAATATATGAATTATATAAAATAAAAAACATAAGTTTAGAAAACAGAATATGTAATACAAATATATAATTTGCATGCATTCTTTGAAACATTTAAAATTTATAATTTCTAAGGCTTCTGATTGTTACCGTCTGTTATTGTCATTGGTTCGAAAGGGATGTTTGGAGAATCTGAAAATGTAGTTCATCTCTAGAGCACTCTGTTTACTTGTATAAGGCTGAGTATCTGATTCCTGGAACCACCAAAACCACCAAAACCACTTCTTCCTACCCCATTCATCAACACTTTAGTTGTCATATTCATGGCTTACTTTATTTATTTTTGCTTTTTGGGCAACACTCAATGATGCGCAGGGGTTACTCTTGGCTATGTGCTCAGAAATTTCTCCTGGCTTGGGAGACCAGATGTGATGTGAGGGAATTGAACTACGTCCATCCTAGGTTAGTGTGTGCAAGGCAAACACCCTACCACTTACTTTAATCATAAATATCAAAAGTTTCATCTTGACTATGTTATATAATCTAGTTGATAATCACTTCATTCAGACTCCAAGAAATCTGGCCCTTTTTTTCCTGAAATTTAGATGATATCAGACAGGGTTTGACCAGAGAAACAGGACCATCGGGGGTGCTTTGAAATCAGTCATATCTTATAGAGATTGGCATCTAACAATTATGAGAGCTAGTTAAGTAGTTTTGCATGGTTGCTTGAGTCTGAACTCAACAGAGCAGACAATCATGAAAGATAGATGGGGAAAAAGACATACTAGAGTACTAAAGACAAATTCAGATACCTATTTTATGACTGATTCTAATGATGCCATGGACCTACAGAAAAAAAAGACTTACCTCAAAATGTTGCTAAGCACCTTGAATTGGAATTGTGAAGCTCAAGGAGATATGGAAGGATCAGAGCTTTGTATGCTTTTCACAATCAATCACAAGCACGAACTGTTGGAGCCTGAAATTCAGCCCTTAAAGTATTGTTTAAGAGTTTTATTTATTGAAATAAATGTTGACTTTGATGTATGTAAGAGTTGACAGGTTTTAGGATTGCATCATCCCACTACCAATATTCTTCCTCCACAGTCTACATTGGGCACTACTTCCTCACCGTTGGTAATCACAATTCTATGGTTAGAGTTCAAGGATTTGGATATTTTTATCTTTCTTTGTTTTATTTACCACACTAGTAAGATAATTCAATATTTTTATTTCTCCTGACGAATTTTGCTTTACATCGCCCAGTACCCAGGTACATTTATGTCAATTATGCTTTGTTCACTCATCTATTATTAAGCACTAAGATTGCTTCCATATTGTGGTTATTTGCAAACAAAGGCAGTGAATGCAGGTATGCATATGTCTTTACAGCTTAATGTTTTTGTGTTCCTGGGATGAATATGTAGGAGTGGAATTGTTGGATCATGTGGAAGCTCTATTTTTAATTTTTTGAGACTGGTACATACTTTTTAAAAAAGTTTTCCAATAGCAGTGAATGAAGGTATCTTTAATTTTTTTATTTGTTTTTGGGGCCACACCAGGTGGTGCTCAGGGGTAACTTCTGACTGTGCACAGAAATAGCTCCTGGCAGGCTTGGGGAAGAGTACGGGATGCTGGGGATCAAACCCTCCCACAGTGCTATCACTCTGACCCTGAAAGTATCTTTTAATATACATTCTAATTAGCACTGGCAGGGAAGTAGAATTAGGGAAGTAGGATTTTAACTAAAACAATTATAGGGAATAATTTTATAAAATATGAGAACAAAAAATAAAGCAAGTTATACAGATACAGAAAAAAAAGAAACTAATTTGAAAGAACATAGTTTTCTCCAGAAAAAAGAATTTATAATATTTAATTATAAATAATTTTCTGTATTATATAAAACAAAAGATTTATACATCTCAGATTGAAATATCAGGCAAACCCAAAATGGGATTGCATGCCACTTGCCTTTAAACTGTTAACTTTAGTGTTTGAGTCCTTTGGAGAGGAAGTAAGTATTCTGGTGATGGGTGTGCATATATTAATGAATTGTATTCATTATTAAAATATTGCAAACCGATGTATACCAATAAGTATCAATCAAAATATCAATCATAAAATGTAAAACACTAATAATAAAATTTTGATTTTAGAGGATGGAAATATAGTATAGGAAACAGAGTTCTTGCTTTGCACGAGGCTGAGCCATGTTCAATTTCTGGTACCCTGTATGTGCCCACAAACTTCATCTGACCACATAAGGAAGCCCTGATACAAAGATAGGAATAAGACATAAACACTGTAGGGTGTGTCCTCAAAACAAGTCAAAAATCAAAACCATTATAATTTTACTTTAAAAGTTTACTCTAATTTCTGTTTCTGTTCTCTTTTCATTTCGCCATCTTCTGTGGTGTGAGGTGATGTCTAACTATTTCCCTGGTAATCAGTGAGAATGAGTGTTTTGTTGTTAAGATTTTGTTGTTATAATTTTATTTTTTCTATTGAGACCATTGTAAGTTACAAGTTCTTTCACATTTGTATTTCAGGCCTTTAGTGACAATGAACTAGGGCCATTCCCACCACCAGTGTTGACCTCCACCATAGTTCCCAGCATGTATCCCATACCTCTTAGCCCTTAGCCCCCTACCAGTGGCCCCATAAATGGCTAGAATAACAGATCAATTTTGTGTTTAACTTATTATAGTTTGGGTCTCCTAATTCTATTTTTGTTGAATTTGGCTTGGGAATTTAGATCTGACCATTTTTTCCACTCAATGTTCCTGAAACCTCTTGGTCCCTGAGCCCCATCTACTTCATTATTTTTTCTGCTACACCCAGAAACACTCAGGGACTACTCCTGGCTATGTGCTCAGAAATCGCTCCTGGCTTGGGGGAACATATGGGACTCCGGGCGGAAAGATCGAACCGCAGTCCTTCCTAGGCTAGCTTGAGCAAAGCAGATGCCTTACCGCTTGTGCCACCACTACACCCCCCATCTACTTTTTACCCCACACTTTTGAGACACAGATTCAGCTCTGCTTGCAATCTTTTTTTTACCTTATTGTTAAATTATTATTATTGAGTTTTATAAATTAGCTTAAAAAGAATGAGAAAATAGTTTCCTCTTTTTAATTGAATGTCTTTCTGCTTTACCAATAATTACATTCAACATTTAAAATCTTTTAGGGTTTTTTTTTTTTTGTGTGTGTGTGTGTGTGTGTGTGTGTGTGTGTTTATTTGGCTACACCAGTTGAAGCTCTTGACTCATTCTTCTCTTTGTGTTCAGGGATCTCTCCCGACAGTACTTGGAAGACAATATGTTTCTGGAAATCAAATTCAGAAGCAAGACAAAAGCTTGACCCCACTGTACTATCTTTCCAGCTACAGAATCCTTTAGTTTGAAGTAATTAAACATCATGTTTGCTTGCATGTTAGAGTCAAATCAATGAAGACACTACTGAAGCAAGTATAATGCAGTGTTTCTATATATGCTAACTTCTAATTATTTTATAGATTCTTGTTTAACATCAAAATATGTAATGTATGAGGGAAATGGAAAGCCTGTCTAGAGTATAGGCGGGGGTTGGGTGGGGAGGAGGGAGATTTGAGACACTGGTGATGGGAACGTTGAACTGGTGATGGGTAGTGTTCCTTACATGACTGAAACCCAAACACAATCATGTATGTAATCAAGGTATTTAAATAAAATATATATAAAATATGTAATCCAATTTGATTTTTTGTGTACTATATGTAATAATTGTTCAATTCTTCTACATGTGACTATTCAATATTCCCAATGGCATTTTCTTTATTTAAATTTAATTTTATTTTAGAGAAACCATTGTGATTTGCAAAGTACTTCATAGTTGGGGTTCAGACATATAATGAAACGGGACCAAATAATACCACCAGTATAGACCTCCCTCTACCAATGCCCCCAGAATATATCCCAACCACCAACCTTTTTCCTCCAGCATGCCCATATAACAGGCCCATTTAAAGTTAGAGTTTTGGTATATTGTTTCTATTGTTGTTGATTTTGGCTTGGATTTTTAGTTCTGTCTTTTTTTATGTCTACCAATGCACCTGATACTGATTGGCCCCTGGCCCCCATCCTTTCATATTTGTGCTTATCCTCTTCTTAGTTTCTTTCTTCCTCCTCTCTATACTCTGGGGACAATGGTGTTTGAGACAACTCTCATTTGGACCATTAAATTTCTTCATGCAGTTGTTTTAAATATTACATATAAGTGATATCATTCTGTATTTATCCTTCTTCTATTTTACTACATTTAACATAACTTCCAGTGAAATCAATGTTGTAGCAAATTGCATGATTGCATCATTCAGAACAGCTATGTAGTATTCCATTAAATGTATTATGTACATCTTCATGATCCACTTGTCTGCTTTTGTTGGACATTTAGCTGATTCCAACTATCATCTATTCTACTGAGTGCTATAATGAATAGTGGAATACATATATCTTTTTGAATAATATTTCTCTAATCTGGGGATAGATACCCCAAAGAGAGAGATTGTTGAGTTATATATCAGCTCAATTTTTAGTTTACTGAGAACTCTTACACTGTTTTCTATAGAGGTTGGTACAGTCAATATCCCCACCAAAATTATTCCAAGTATTTTGTATGTGCTATCCTCACTGGTGTCAGATGATATCTCATTGTCTTAATTTTGTTTTCTCTGATGAGAAGTGATGTGAGCATATTTTGATGTGCCTGTTGGCCATCTCTTGGTTTCACTCAGAGAAATGTCTTTACATTTCCTCTCCCCATTTTTGATGGGGTTTTTGGGTTTTGTGAAGTTTTGTGCAGTATCTTTGTTAGTACTTCGTATATGATAGTAGATATCAAATCTTTACCTGATGTGTTGAATGCAAAATTTTTTTCAATAAGTTAGCTGTTGTATAATTTTAGATCCTGTTTCTTTTGCTATATTGAAACTCTTTAGTTTGATTTAGTCCCATTTATGCTATAGCCCTTGATATTGGATATCAAAGTCTTGGAGTGTACTGCCTATATTTTCCTCAATGAACTTTATGGATTTAAATATAGTATCAAGGTATTTTATCTACTTTGAGTTGACCTTTGTGTCAGGTGTCAGATATGGACCAATATTATATTTCTTTCTTTCTTTCTTTCTTTCTTTCTTTCTTTCTTTCTTTCTTTCTTTCTTTCTATCTTTCTTTCTTTCTTTCTTCTTTCTTTTCTTTCTTTCTTTCTTTCTTTCTTTCTTTCTTTCTTTCTTTCTTTCTTTTCTTTCTTTTCTTTCTTTCTTTCTTTCTTCTTTCTTTCTTTCTTTCTTTCTTTCTCTTCCTTCTCTTCTTCCTTCTCTTCCTTCCTTCCTTCCTCCTTCCTTCCTTCCTTCCTTCCTTCCTTCCTTCCTTCCTTCCTTCCTTCCTTCCTTCTTCCTTCCTTCCTTCCTCCTTCCTTCCTTCCTTCCTTCCTTCCTTCCTTCCTTCCTTCCTTCCTTCCTTCCTTCCTCCTTCCTTCCTTTCTTTCTTTCTTTCTTTCTTTCTTTCTTTCTTTCTTTCTTTCTTTCTTTCTTTCTTTCTTTCTTTCTTTTTGTTTTTTTTGGGCCACACCGGTTTGATGCTCAGGGGTTACTCCTGGCTAAGCGCTCAGAACTTGCCCCTGGCTTGGGGGTGACCATATGGGTCACCAGGGGATCGAACTGCGGTAGCGATCTTTCCTTAGCTAGTACTTGCAAGGCAGATACCTTACCTCTAGCGGCACCTTGCTGGTCCCTAATCTTTTATTTCTTACATGTGAATATTCAATTGTTTCAATATCATTTGTTGAGGAAACTTAATTTCATTTCTAATTTATGGTTTCTTTGTCAAAGATTAATGGGATTCGTCACTGGATTTTCTTTCTGACCCATTGGTCAAAAAGTTGTCTTTGTTCCAATATCATGCTGTTTTGATCACTTAAAGTAAAGCTTCACATTAGATGCCTCCCAAATTCTTGTTTTTTAATATGTATTTGGCTATCCTAGGCCCAATGGCATTTTATTAAAAAAAACTTTTCTTTCCACATTATATGCATTAGAAATATTTCTCATAAATTAGCAGTATGTATGTATGTATGTGTGGATTTAGAGTTTTTCTAATTTCAGTACAGGTGTACTGAAATCCACATTATATCATTGTTCTGAATCTGCTTCATCCTGATTGCACACTATTTTGATAGTACTCTTTGTAGTATAACTTAAAGCCAAGGAACATGATTTCTCCTATCTTTTCTCTTTGGATTAACTTGATTATTCTAAATCTTTTGTGGCATGACACAAATTTTCCCTTTCAAAATGTAAAAGAATATAGTTTTCGCTTAACTTGAAATATATCCTCTTGTGGTCTATCCTAACTCTGAATAGTATAAGGAAGAGAATAAAAATAAATATATAAAGTTTTGCTTAGCTTAATAGGAACAAATGATTGTCCACTCAAATTCACCCCCACCTAGAGACAGCCAATAAAGAATTTTGTAGCTTTTCTTCTTCTTTTCCTAAATTTGTGACTTTATCATTTTTCATATTCCACTTCTGTGGAAGGTGGTCACAGTGATTTATTCCCTGGCACTACAGGTTCTAGGGATACTATGGAAGATGGTAGAGCAAGGTCATGTTGGAATTATGACTTTTGTCAGATTTGGTAGTTTCTCTCCTTTGTTTGCCTAGTCTGTGCTGGTTCAGCCAGGTTCGGATGGTAGTTCCGAAGTAAACAACTCTACTTCCTGGCTTTCTCTAATCAGGGTGGTTGAGGGATGTGTTCAATTCTGTGGAAGCCTTCCTGTGTTGACAATAGTGCTTGTTCTTCCTGTATCCCTAGAGAGATATTTCCTTATCTTTTCTGAGCAACATTTTTAGGGAAAACAAATTTTTCTCTCTTAGAATGATTATGGTGCTTCCGGAATCTACAAAGTAAAATAACACAATAACACTGATTCTGAAAAAAAATCTAAATATTTTTTGCATAGCAACAGAAAGGACTATTTTCATCGAGATTAGTGACACAATTCATATCATTTTGTGCACTCAAAATAAAGTGTGTATGTATGAGGGAGAAACCGAGACAGACAGACAGAGAAATTATATAATCTAAATTATTTTTAAGAGTCTGGTGGGAATGTGAGAATTTGGGTTTCCTTGGATTTTTGATATAAATTTCATTGAACAATAAAATAAAATAATACATATTTTTTGCAAGAGAGTCCTAAGATCTAGCCTTGAACAATAATCTTATTAAAGGAAGTATAAAAACACACTTATAAGTTAGCTTCTATAAAATGAGCATCATCCTAATAATGAAAGCAAGCAGAGAATATCATACATTACCAAGTGGAAATCATCCTGGAGATGCAAGAATTGCTTAAGCTACAGAAGTTAACCAATGTAATACACTATGTCAATAAAAATTATATCATCATATCAATAGATGCAGTCAAGGAAATTAACAAATGCTAGTACCTATTCATGTGATAATTTCTCAATAAAATGGGAACTGATGGAACATTCTTCAACAAAGTCAAAGCCATTTATCACAAGACAATAGCAAACATTATACTCAGTGGGAAAAAAACCTAAAAATGTGGCACAAGGCAAGGTGTCCAATCTTGCCTTTCTATTCAATATAGCACTGCAAGTACTTGTTATAGCATTTACATAGTTAACAAATATAAAAAGCATCCAATTAGGAAAGAAGGCAGTTCCTCACTATTTGCAGACAGCATGATACTATATTTAAAAAGCCTAAGACTACATAAAAGCTACTAGATCCATTTTTTACATTAAGATGACAATATAAAGATTAATATGCAAAAATTCATGATTTTTATATAAACAAATAGTGAAAGAGAAAGATATTTCAAAATCTGTCCCATTAACAACTCTGCACAAGATAACCAAATACCCAAGAATCAACTTAACTAAATAGGTGAGCGACCTAGTCAAAGAAAACTACAAAACATCAATTCAAGAAACAAGAGAACACAAGGAAATAGCAAAGTGTATCCTGTTCATAGATTACAAGGACTAACATCATTAGAATGGCAATACTCCTCAAAGCATTGTAGAGTTTCAAAGCCATTTCAATAAGAATACCCATAACATTTTTCAAAAAAATAGATCAAACAGTCCTGAAATTCATATGAAATTATACCTTTCCCACGAAATAGCTAAAACAATCATTTGGAAAAAGAAGATCGAACAGCCAGAGAGCACAGCAGTAAGGCATTTGCCTTGCAAGCAGCCAGCCCAGGACGGACAGTGGTTCAAATCCTGGCAACCCATATGATCTCCTGAGCTTGTCAGGAGATATTTCTAAATACAGAGCCTGGAGTAACCCCTGACCACCACAGGGTGGTACTACCCCAAAATAACGAAAAACAAAAAACAAAAAACAAAAAACAAAAAAAAAAGAAGATGGAAGGCATCATTTTCTCCAATGTGAAACACTACTACAACACAGTAGTAATTCAAATAGCATGGTAATGGAATATAGCTAGACACTCAGATCAATGATATAGAGTTTCATATCCTAAAACAGATCTTCGGGTATATGATCAGTTAATCTTTTAATAATCAGTTAATAATTAATAATAATTTTAATAATCAGTTAATAATTTGAAGATGGGAAGGCTCTTTAACAAGTGTTGAGAAAACTGGATAGCTATGTACAAAAAATAAAGAACAAAGGCCTCTTATTTTATGCAGGAAATTAAAATCAAAATGGATTAAAGACCTGTTATTATACCTGAATCCATAAGGTTCATGGAGGAAACATTGGCAGGACTCTCCATGATATTGAAGCTTCAATAAAGAAACACAACTGACCAAGTAAGTGAAAAGAGATAACCAAATATGACTACATTAAAATATGATGCTTCTGCACCTGGAAACAAAACAATGTCTAGAATACAAAGACTTCCCATGAAATGGGAGAAATTACTCACTCAATACACATCTTCTAAGGCATTAATATTTAATATATAAGGCACTGTAAGAGCTTAACAAGAGAAAATACATCTAATATTCATTAGTAAATTGGGAAAAGAGATGAACAGAAAATTCCTCATAGAAGAAAAACAGATGGTCAAAAGTAACATGAAAAAATACTGCACATTATTTATTTTCAAGGAGAAGCAAATCAATATAAAATGTGCTATCACTTTACACCACAGAAAGTGGCAGACATCAAAAAGAACAAGACCAACCAGTTCTGGATTTGGGGAGAAAGTGACTCTCATTTACTGCTGGTGGCAATGTTGATTGGTCCAGCCTTTTTGAAAAACAATGTGGATATTTCTCAAAAAACTAGAAATTGAACTCCCATATGACCCAGTAACATTGTTACTGGGAATATACCCTAGAGACCCAAAAAACATAATGCAGAAAAGAACTCTGCGCTCCTATGTTCATTGCAACATTATTTATGAAAACCATTGAATGGAAACAGCCCAAATGTTCCAGAGTAAGTACTGGAATATGAAAGAATGTTATATATACACAATACATTTTTACTCACCCCGGAGAAACTATAGTCTTGAAACAACTGCTACATTAAGACACTTGAATCATATTAGGCCAAATGAAGTCAGACAGAGATTGACATAAAATGACATCTATAATATGTTGGATATAAAGAGGCATAATGATGGAATACAGAATACACAATGGCAGAGAAAACAAAGAACATGAGAACTGGTATTCCATCAGAAACATGCTACCTGAGGGGCTTGAGGATAAGAAAGAAAAGTAAGCAGTGACTTGTAGAGAGAAATTCTCAACTAGTAGAAAGAGGAGATGCACAAAGGTGGTAAAATGTTATAATGTATAAAAATGTATAAAACTATCATCAACAGTATTATAATCTGCAGTAAAAGACTAAAAATATTTATAGGGGAAGCACCACTTGTGAAACAGAATGGTGGATGGGAGGCAAGAAGTTGGCATTAGGGAAGAGAAGTGAACACTGGTGAAGGGCATCTGTGTTGAAACATTTTTTGTGTACCTAAAACCCAATAATAAATAACTTTGTAATTTCTCAATTTCATAAAACTAAATAAGAAAAAAATAGTTGCAATAAAATTTAAAATTGATTACCTGTTTTACCTGTCTCTTTTCAGGTGAATTCTCATTTTTCCTTTTCATTCAGAACAAAGGAAAAAGCTACAGGATCTTCCCTTTGATACTAAAATGCGATGGGCAAGGCTATTTGCTTATCTTATTTCATTTATCTTTCCTGTGAGGTTAATTAAGTCTACAAAATCTACACAGTAAAGCTTGCTTCAGATTTTTCACTGATTAGAATAATGTGTTATTTTCCTGCCCAAAATTGCCTTACGAAGTGAGTCTGAATACAATTTAACTTTGAGGCAAGGTTGGTCAGTTTTATGATTGAGTGCATGTGTATCTTCAGTATATTATGGCTCAGTGTTAATTAAATAGACAGTAATAGAATTGTTTTCTATGTTGAAAATGTTAAGACTATTTGGAAACAAGGATGTGTCCTTAAGAAGTTCCTAAATTAGCTGGTGTGAAAGTTATGCAATTCACCACAGTACCATGAAGAAATTATTAACTACTACAAGGAGAGGTAAATATTAATATGCGTTGAAGGTTCAGAAAAAGGTGGAACTAAATTCTCAGATTTTTCAAATCAAAAATCAAATTAATTTGACCCTATCAAAGTCAAATTCAGTCTAGGCTTGAAGAATAAATTAAAAAGAACCCAAGTTTAGTTCTTAATATTGCCCTAGTTTCCCATCCAAAAACCTCTGACATTCTAATTGCCAGCATTATGTTGACAGACCCAAATATTGAACTATCTGGCCTGGTTAGCAGAATAACTCTGAGTGCTTTCCCTAAACAAAAACACAAAATAACACAAACCAAAACAAAAATGTAAATCACACAAAATAACCAAAACCAAAAAGGAGATGAGATGAATAAACTTATTTATTTAAAGAAATATTCAATAACATTGGCTAAAGCAAGCACTTTACTTTCATTTTTATGAACATAACTTCATTATCTTTTTTTTGTTGTCGTTTCACAATGTGTTGGAAAAGTGCTTATTGATTTTTTATATACTAATCTATATCTCCACACTTAGAATAAAAAAATGGGCCAGAGAGATAGCATGGAGGTAGGGCATTTGCCTTGCATGCAGAAGGACAGTGATTTGAAGCGTATATGGCATCCCACAGGGTTCTCCCTTTGAGCCTGCCAGGAGTGACTTCCCAGCATAGAGCCAAGAGTAACCTCTGAGCACTGGCGTGTATGACCCCAAAACCAAAAATCAAAAGAGAGAGAGAGAGAGAGAGAGAGAGAGAGAGAGAGAGAGAGAGAGAGAGATTCAAGGTCTATTAATTAGAGCAAAGGAACTTTGAACACCTATCATTGCTAACTCTTCATGATTTAATCTTTATAACTAATATGCTAATGAAAGATTGCAATCTTCATTATTTATTTTTAAGACATCTTTAAGCACCATAATTACAAACATATTTGTAGTTGAGTTTCAGTTATAAAAAAGAAAGCCTCCCTTCACCAGTTTAACCTTCCCACCACCAATGCCATCTTTGAACAAAAACAGTGAAGGGCTAGAGTGATAGAACAGCAGTAGGACCTTTGCCTTTCACATAGCCAACCTGGGACAGACCCGGGTTCTCTTTCTGGCATCCCATGTGGTCACCCAAGCCAGGAGCGATTTCTGAGTGCAGAGTCAGGAGTAACCCCTAAGCGCTGTCCTGTGTAGCCCCCAAACCAAAAACAACAAAACAAAACAAAAAACAGTGAAGAAAGACAAGCATAGAATAATCTTACTATGCCTTCAAAAGAGAAAGAATAAAAAAGCATGAGATAAAAAAATCTTAAAGAAATTAAATAATCAAATATTGGCATTTGAAAATCAGAGAGTACACACTTAAATAAATTACCTTCCTGACCAAACAGATCACTTAAGTTCCAGAGACCTTCAAGATAAGATGTGTGCATTGTATGTATTCTACCCAATTCATATTTTGATGCTGCCTAGCCACGATAATTCTGTGGTATGGCTCTTCAAGAACCCTAGCAGCTATGGCTATGACCTTGGAGAATCCTGAGAACACAAATGTTGCCTGGGAAAATCTCCAACACTGCAACACTGCTAATAAAAGGGTTATTAGCATCAAATTGTGGAACCCTCACATTGATCCAATGGCTTAATTGGCTGAGAATCACTGGACATGGATTTCCAGGTCTATGAGCATGGTTTTGTGCACCCCTACCTCCACAAAAGTACTGATGATCTTTTATTCTAATGTACAAAGATCTGAAATTGACCCTGGCACTAGATATGACTGTTCATATCTAATGTTTCCAATCTGTAGACTTCACTAAGACAACACTTTTCTCTACCATTTTTCCTGTACTCATCGATATCAATGGACTACTGTCTTTTTCTTTTTACTATGCCAGAATTTGATTCTTATTTGGGGGGTGGTACTAGATCTTTGGACTGAGACATTAAATTTTTGTTGTTTTGGAGCCACATTTATATCATTGTCCTGAGAATCTAATTTTTGTTGTTTTGGGGCCACACACAGTTGTGTTCAAGGCTAATATCTGGGAGCAGAAGTAATAGCAGTGGTGGTAAGGTGTTTATCTTGTATTTGGTTGACTAGGGTTAGAGTCCTATCATCCCGAGCCTGACAGGAGCGCTTTTTAAGCACAGTCAGGAGTAATCCTGCACTCTGCCAGGTTTCACCCCCTCAAACAATAAAAAAATTTCTCACACCTGACTTATTTCACTCAGATCATTTCTGGTGTATAGTGATAACAATATGGGGTGAGAGGGACCAAGTACTTTGGCCTACATTCAAGGCAAGCATCTTACCTACTGCACTCTTTCTTCAATCCTCAAAACTTAGTTCTTATCATATTCTTTTCCCTCTAAATCACCCATTTTTCATACTAGGACCTACTAATATCCAAATGTTTTTTTTTTCAAATTTTAGTTTTTAATTTACAGGGAAAGCTTTAATAAAACACCAATCCTATTGAGCGTGTATTATGTCATAATCAAGAATGATGTCTCAGGGTGTTTCGTCATTTCAGAAAGATTTTCTAAGATGCTATGGAAAAATATAGCAACCTGTCTTTGTGAATCATATTTCCTAAAGGCATCATTATAACTTGCCTCACTTATTAATACTGTAATATGACAGTTATTCATTTACTTTGTGTCTGAGTTCCTTTAAGCAACTAAGATGATGTATCAGAATAGCATCTGGCAGTTGATGTTCAAATCAATTCTTTTGATTTTTCATGAGTGTCCTCACATTTTCAACATAGTTCGAGAATCAAAGAAAGTCTTATTCCAAGGTAAATGTTCATGTCACTCAACTGTAGAAATTTTACTTTGGAAGAAACATGCACTATATCTCTTGAAAAGTGATTTTTTTTCTCTGTTAGGGAACATTTTTCTTAATAACCAAACACCACTAAAACATAATTGACTTAGAGTTGCATACAATTATTTTACAAAAGAGCATTGGTTACCGGGTTTGTCATCTGGTAATTTTATTTCTTCTGGTATGTTGTTCATTTGTTTTAGGATGGAAAATTACTAGCATAAATACAGTCTTGGACTAGCTAATGAAATTCTCTCAGATGGATCCCATTGGGATCACAGCCTAATTGCTGTGTAAGCACACATAAATTGTTAGCTCAACACTACTCATGTAAGGGTCTAACAAAGCTTCTATTATTATTTAGTTTCTGTTTTATTATCTTATATATAGGACTTTTTTCAGACTATTAATTATCTAGTGTGCATATCTCTGTGTGTGTTGTGTGTGTGTGTGTGTGTGTGTGTGTGTGCGCGTGCATTTGGAGCAAGATGGAAAGTATGGAAGAAAAAGAAAAGGAGCAAAATATGACATTCACCCTTATCCCAACCTAACCTTATAAAGTTCAAATCTTTGAAATTAAAGCTTAATTTTTACATTTTTGTTGGCTTATCATTAGCTTGCAATGTTATCGAATTTCTAGGGTTGAACTTCACACCTCCAAGATGTGTAATTATCGCTACTCTCACAACTATAAAGATAACTTTCTCACTTCAACTATCTCCTCTTCTTTCTGAAAATCATAACCTTTATTTTTCCTGAGTTTTGGGGTAAGCTTTGTTCTTTCCCATTATTTGCTTTAAAGTATGTATTCCAAGTGAAGGTCATCCAAGAGTCCTTTAATTTCTTACTTATTTCACTTATCATACTTATCTCAAATTTCATCCAAATTGCCCAAAATGTACTATTTTATAATTCTATAGGACTTCTGTTTTATATATAACCACAACACATCTTTTCTGTCAGTGTCAATAGGCATTGACAGTATGTCCATATTTTATGTATTGTTAGTAAAGCTGCCATGAACATAAAGATAAAAACATACTTTTTAAATGAATGTTTTTATGTTCTTCAGATAAATATTTATGGGTAGTATTGCTGGATTATATAAAATTTATATTTTCATTTTTGGGGAGAAGCTATCCAAATAGATTTGGGGTCCACTCTGGACAATATTCAGTCAACTAGGTCAGATTGTTCAATGCCTAGTCCATGACAATGTCTAGTGTTACTGGAACCACCAGGGTAACTCTAGTTGTGACAGGGAGCTGAGCATATTTTTCTTTGTGTAAACCTAGTAACCTCTGGCAGGAACAATAGATGGTAGCCCACTTTCCTTGCACCTTGTAAGCCTGTATTCAATATTGGATATTATTGAATATCTAGCACTCCATTACCCCCCCCTACTTTGAGCCCACCAGGAATGCCCTTTGAGTGCAAAGGCAGTTTTAAGTCCTGAGCACTGCCTGTTGTGGCACTGAAAACAAAATCAAATTTTATATAACAAAACATCCAGGATACTTGCAGTTAGTTTTCTGACCACTAATTAATTTTCTTAGCCTTTTAATTTTAAGATAAATATCCATATTTTTGAAGTTATATCTATACACCATTAAAAATGTTGGTCCCAAACAGTGAGAATCTCTTGTTTAGAAAAGTAGATACTAAAATTATATATATAAATATTGTCACCAAGTGTCATCCTTTCAGGACTGGGTCAAGAAACGTACGTCTATCATTTTTTTTTTCTTTTTTGAAATCATTTTGGCTTGGGGAACACACTCAGCTATGCTCACGGTTTACTTCTGACTAGGCTCTGGGTTATGGTGTCAGATACTAAAACTTCATCATTCAAGTAAGGCAAGTACCTTAAGGATTGTACTATATTTCTGGCCCTTCATGTGTATCCTGCAAATATGTAGTGTGGATAAATAGAAGAATGGCAGAGATCATTTCTTCATTTAGATGCTCTTTTGTGAACTACTTCTTAAAAGTTTTTCCCATTTTGGAAAAAAAATTGACACACTCTCAATTTTCTTCTTATGAACTAAATTAAAATATGAACTGGCATAGGCTATGTCTGGCGTATTTGGGACTGCTTATCAGGGACATAAATTATTGTTAGTACTATCTAGATACCAATATTCTTTCTAAATATAATTGTAATCTTGAGGGGCTGGAGAGATAGCATGGAGGTAGAGCATTTGCCTTTCAGCAGAAGGACGGTGGTTTGAATCCCGGCATCCCATATGGTCCCCCGAGCCTGCCAGGAGCAATTTCTGAGTGTAGAGCCAGGAGTAACCCCTGAGCACTGCCGAGTGTGATCCAAAAACAAACAAACAAACAAAATTGTAATTTTGAAACTCCAGAAATTTAGGAATTGCATATAATTTTTAAATTGGGGAAAATATTTTATTGAAGTTTATCACATACATTAAATCAATTTAAATGTTCATAATTTTTATTTAATATGTAACAATATATCATATACAAGTGATTTTAAATATATGTACATAATGTAAAATATATATGCTTATTGATATGTATGAATACTCTATTTATCCACAGATTATAAACTTAAATCCTACACACAGTGATCTTAGTAGTGGAGTCTTTGAGAGGTGTTCACATGAAGATAAAATATCTTTAGCCACTAAAAAGTTCAGCAATAAGTTAGCAGCTCTGACTGTATCTAACCAAACAGCTCTCTGAATTCATAATACAACCTCCAGAACAGTAAATAATAAATTTAAATTGTTATACGCTACTTAGTCATTGGTATTGGTTATAATATTCTAAGCATACTAGAGATAGATAATCAGACCAATATACAGGAAAAGTCTTCACTTTAAAAAAGTTTTAAGTTGGAGAAATAGTACATTATGAGTGCAAATAACTTTGCACAGGGCCAACTCTAGTTTAATCCTCTGAAGCATATAAGTCCCTTCAAGAACTACCAGGAGTGATACCTGAGCATAGAGAAAGGAGAAAGCATTTAGCACAGCTGGGTGGAACCCAACCTCCACTTTTTCAGTTCCCTGTATTTGTTTTCAGTCTTTGTTCCACTTCTTCAGTATCAACCATTATTCTAATTTTTTTATCACCATTGGGCTAGCTTGCATCATAAGTAACTTGCAGATATATGGAGTCATACAGTAGGTATTATTTTTTATTGTTCTTTTCTTTGTTTTAGTTTGATGCTTGTAAGATCTATCTGTGTTTTTGCAATGATTGGCCATCTGTTACTTTTCATATCTGGGAAATTATATTATGTAAGTATGCCACATTTAATGTTTTCTTATTGATGAATATTTATATTATTTCTAGTGATGTTTACACATTAGGACGCACCAATAGAGGTGACATGGTATAAAATATTTGCTTGAGTGGGTTTCATTTTACACTATAATTAACATGTGACTTTGTATAGAAACCCCAACTAGGTACAAGAATCTATTAAATTGAGACTACATGCTTCAGACTAGAATTTTGGAGTATAATAAACAGTATTTGGGCTTACAGATAACAAAACAACTCACATAGAGTCAGGGGTTCCTTATTACTGTTATTGTTGTCTAACACTGCCAGGAAAATCTTGTATTTTTTTAGGAGTGGACATTTCCTGTAATGTGCTGTCAGAGTCAGTTAAAATAAAAAAGAACAAGATAGTGACATTTTCATGATAGAAGAGAAAGAGATCACCAGCCCTTGGGTACAAAACAACTAAAACAAAATCATAATAATGTTAGTGAATGTTTTATTTAATGCAAAGACTACATATTCCAGGTAATTTAATTATAAAATAATATTGAATTATATTTATATTATATTATAATTAATCATAAATTTAATTATATAATAATATTGACCTAAATATCTAATGACACCAGATGAGAGTTTATCTTAGGAAGGATTTATAGTTTACCTAAAAATACAGGTGAAAATAAATTTCACTTTGCTAATTGTAAAGAATTTAGTGCTATTATCATTGTGCACTTGTTAACTTTTTGTCGCCAAAGAGTCATAGTATTGTTTTGATCTGACTACATGATTAGAACCATGTTCTTAAGTTTTGTGGTTTTCTCTTCTAGTTTTGGGGCTTTTGATTGCTTATTTTTGTTTCTATTTGCAGCATTAGTGACATTGTTTGCTGAATAATACAGGATTGCTTATAACTACTTTTTAAATACTTTCCCTTTAAATTAAAATTTGACTTTATGTGCCCTTATTTCCTCCCGATCTCAGATGTAACAAATTGGAATGTGAAATATAAGGTGCAGAATTTTTTCTTAATCAGTTTCCTGTGTTCTGAAAGAAACTCCTTTTCCCTGCGTTAATTGCCCTTCTCTTTAAGTAATGTGAAGGTAATTGCTCATTTTATCTTGTAATGTCAACTTGAACCTTTTATAATAGTGTAAGTTTCCACCACTGTATATTCCTCCCACAATTTCCTAGCATCATTTATTGCTTTTATTATACAGAATCAAATACAAAACAGAACTTTTTGTACGCAACAATTATAAATACTTTCCCAAGGCCAGGAATATTTGTGCTGGGAAAATCTTAATTTACCAAAGAACAGGATGTTCTGATGAACTCAGTATTCTGAGAATTATAAGTACCTATCAAGGTTTCCATTGTGAAACCTTTTGCCCACTGTCTCCAAGGGAAAAAAAACTAAATCTTTGTTCTTTGTCCTCATTGCTTTCTACATTGTACACACCTTAGATACAGTTGTTTCAAAATAAAAAAAATCACGATACACGAACTTTATATAAAATAAATAATGTGACTTTCATCATTAAGAATTTGTAAGAATACCTTAGTGTATTAATGCTAGGATCTTTTCATATCTCTATTATGGTTGGTTTTGGCTTTTATTTTATGTTCACTTTAATCTGTTATAAAATCTCAGTTTTTCAGGCTATATATATATATATTCTTATTATTTTCAGTAGGTGGCGGGTAACCATTCTTTGCTTTATTCAAAAGCTGAGCTGATTCTAATTCAAATAATTTTTCTCCAAAATCTAATAAAATGTTTAGCATATTTTACCTTTTACTTTATCAAAGAATAAGTATGTACATGTTTCTTCTATAATAACTTAACTATATATATTTATATATTAATATGTATGACAAGAAGTATATATGTATATGGTACTTACATAATAATACGTAAAAAATCTGCAAGATTTTAATGTGATTATGACAGTGCTGTTTTGAAAAGCTGTTTTAAAAAATGTGAATTTTCACAACTCAAAATCTGCCTCAGATACCTGGTCTAATTATCTTCTAAAATGACTCATTAGTGACTTAAAGATTCAGAAGATTGCAGCATGCAAAGTTGAAACTCAAATGTTTAAAAGTCAAATAAATTGGTCCAAGGTTTTTGCTGAGCTAAAGGTAATATTTATTCTGAATATCTATGCTATAATTTGAGTCAGTTATTTCCTTTATAAATAAAAAACTAAATAGGAGTCTCACAATGTTGTAAAGATGAGACTAATGAAGAAGCACATCCACATACCAGTTAAGTGGGGATAAAAATAGTGGCTATGATTATACTGAGAATAATTATAAAGATAATTTAAAGAAAGAGACATTTGCCAAGTGACTCGAGTATTTATGGTTAAAACTCAGGCAAAATTATACTTTGTTGTATAAATATAAAGATGAGATGCAATCAAATCTGTTTATGCAAAATCTAAATGAGCCAAGTTAAGGCAACCTAATGTGGCCATTTATCCAGATGGTTATAGCTAATTCCAGGACTCTGTAGATGTAGATATAAAAAAACATTTTCTGGATAAGAGCATTCACTTTTAGATCTACCACACCCACTTTCATTGATAATTTTCTTTTCATTCAAGTTTAGTTATGACCCACTGATCTTTGTATTGTTCTCCCTCATTAACTAGTAAAGTGGTATGTTCCATTTTAAAGGAATCTACTTTGGAGGTAGAACACATCTGTTCAAACTTACATAATCGTAAGCTGGGAAATGCAGAATAATAATTGGATTTTTAGAAACTCTTATAACAAAAAGTACAATGAATATAAGAAACTCCTCAGAGCATGCCCATGTAGATAGAAAAGTGACGGGACAGGAAGGCAGTAAACAGTGTTTAGGATAACTGAGAAGTAAATATCTGTTGATGCTTTTCTAGGATTTTAGATTTTATTATCGAGGGTTAAAAATACAGTGAATATTTGATCTTTTTTTACTTAAATATTTGAAGAAGATAGAATATTCAACATCTGTCTTACCCAGTTTATTTCAAATTTGCACATACAAAAGCCAACTCCTACAGTACTGACTCAGTGCTTGAACATTTTGCCTAAAACACATAAATATGTTCAAAGACCACTTTACATTTTCACTTTCAAAAACTAGGTTTGATTGATTATTTTCCACTTGTCCTATGTAATAGGATATTATAGGACACTTGCCCTACATAATGGACTAAAGAATTTTCAGTATATTACTGCCATTACATTGTTATTGTATTGAGAAGACATAGAAACAGGTAAGTGGCACAAACATATTCCACATTGTTAATTATTGAATATGAAAATTTTTATGTAGAGATTATTATTCATTAGAGTATATTGATAAGAATCATTTATAGTTAAAATAATTATTTTAGAATATTTTATGAAATATCAGAATCAATTAGTTGTCTGCTTGCATAATTAATAATATAGCCTTAATATATTTTGTAAAAATATTTTGTATTGATAATCTAGTATTTATAGTGTTACAGTTTTATTACTTTCTGAAATACCTCTCTCTTCTATTCTGCACCATTTCTTTTTAATTCTCATTTTTCTTTTCTTTCTGCAACTTCATCCTGTTTGCCTTTGTCCCTACTGGAACTGTGACAGACAGAAATTAAAGAGACCTTAAAATTCAGTAATAAAGGACAAAGTCAAAACCCATGAAGCACAACTAATAGTTGAAATGTCTAAGGAAAGTCGATGTGTGTAGAATTAAATATTAAATATAGAGTCCTTGATGGTTATGGAGTGGCTGGGGGAGCCTTTCTTGGCCTGCCAGGATCATATGGCTTCTTTGACCTGTTAGGTCGGAGGGTTCAGGATAACAGCGAGGAAATTACCCATAGCAGTCATGTTAGGAGACAAGGTTTTATTACAATGCCCTAGCCACCATGTGTGGCTTCTAAGCTAAGCAGCCTCTTTCCTGTTCTTGCATCTATCCTGTCTCTATCATCTCTTCATGCTGCTTTCTGCTGAGGCATCTTGCTGAATCTTTGTTGCTGGATTCCCTCTCCCTATCCCCAGGCAACACCTAAAGTATCAACCACAGACCCCTCCCATTTATGGGAGGGTCTCCCTCTCCAGGTGAGATAGGAGGAAGTTGGGGGGAAAGGTTATAGATGTATAAAGTCATTTTGTTATTGCCCTTTGCTTTAGACTGATTGCCACACAACAAATTGACCTCCATGAATTTACCTATGCCCTATGTGTTCTAAGAGAGGCATACTGGTGAAAACCAGGAATCTGAGGACGATTTTTAAGGTAAAAATTGCCTTATGGACCTACAGCAAAATGTAACTCTCTGTGAGCAAGAGAAACATGACTCACTACTATTGACCTGAAAATATTGGAATTATAGTTCTGTCCAGCCTTAATAGTTTAACATGACAATATCTTTGGGCTCACTTAGAGCATCATCAATCTTATTGAATTCAGAAAATAAGGATAATTATCCCAGAAAAATTTATTGGAAAAAATAATAAGCCTATAAAATATTTACATATTTTAATATTACATAATTGAAATACAATATGCTTTCTATACTGATTTCACAATGCTATGAAACTAGACTACCAATTTAAATGCTCTGAAACCACTCGTGATAAGTGGTTGTTGTGTTTTTTAATGCAAGTACAAGTCATTTTTCTTACCAAAGTTTAATTCAAAATGTAACCTATTTTTCTATGTATAACTAGCATTATATCTCTTTCAATACTCCTAACAACAGGTCTGTAGTCTTCATATATAGGCCTGTTAGAAATTCAGGCTCAAAGAGCCATTGTATATCTATTAAATCATATTATTTTTCAAATTAATTCTTTATTTAAGCAACGTGGTTACAAATTGTTCGTACCTGAGTTTAAGAGAAAGTACACGAACATTCATCGGTGCAGGTTTTGCCACCGATGTTTCCGTTACAGGTCCCATTCACTCCCTCCTTGCCTGTCTCTGGTGCAGACATTTTGCTTCTCTCTCTCTCTCTCTCTCTCTCTCTCTCTCTCTCTCTCTCTCTCTCTCTCTCTCTCTCTCTTCTCTCTCTCTCTCATCTCTCTCTCTCTCTCTCTCTCTCTCCCTTCTTCTTCCCTCCCCCCCTCTCCCCCCCTCTCTATGTCTCTATCTCTTTGTTTTTCTTTCTTTTTTCTTTTCGACACTGTGGTTTGCACTATTGTCAAATTAAGGATATCATTTATGTTACCATGCATGTCACTTTATACCCTTTCAGAACCCAGTTCTCGACCCGTATAAGTTCCAACTACCAATGTCAAAGTAGACCTTTCTCTAGTCTAACTGCACTCTCCACATTCACTGGTTCTCTTGTCCCTCACCACCATTGTCTCTGGATAGAATTAGCATACTGTCTTCAATTTTTCTTGCATCTTACAAATGAGTGATATTTTTTAAATACAATTTTTATTTTGATCATAGTGGTTTACATGTTGTTGACAATAATATTTTAGTTAAATATTTACATAATATCAGAGGGGATTCCCATCACCAAATTGTCCTCCCTACACCTCCGTTTTTGTCCTATCTCCCATATCCTCTTCCCTCAACCCCAGGGCTGCTAGAATATGTGGTCCCCTATGTACCTATCCTACTACATAGTAGTCTTGCATCTGATTGGTCTAGGTGCCTCCCTAATTTCCCCCTCTAACTGGGAGGCAGGTCTAGCTAGTTCAATTTGTGTGGTTTTGTTTGAAGAAAAGAAAAGCAGTAAACTGGGGTAAAAGTCTAATACTCCGAAAGTGGGCGGAGTCCTTCTAGAGGCTCTTATCATCGATTTGAGGGGTGAAGGAGAAGAGTGATATTAATCTATATCTGTTGCTCATACTCTGGCTCATTTCACTGAGCATAATAATCTCCATGTCCTTCCGTGTATAAGAAACTTCATGACTCATATTCTTTTTGTTTGTTTTGTTTTTGATTTTGGGCCACACCTAGTGACACTCAGGGGTTACTCCTGTCTATGTGCTCAGAAATTGCTAGTGGCTTGGGGGACCACATGGGATGCCAGAAATTGAACCCAGGTCCATCCTGGGTCAGCCACATGCAAGGCAAATGCCCTACCGATGTGCTATGCTATTATACCAGCCCCTCATATTCTTCTTTTTAATGAAATTAACAGAGGCATTTATATACATTTATTTTACTTTACCAAGCTCTTCAGCATTGTACAATTACAGCTTCAGGGTATTCATTTGCTACTGATAATAAATTCAACATTCACTGATAAATAACATTGATGGAAGTGCTACATTCTCAAAAATGCATTGCCTTCAAGATAAGATAATTGTCTTACATATTAAGATTCTTCAGTAGTTAACAATGAATTTTATTCTCTAGATACAAATGTATTGATTAATTAGTAAAATAGCCATTTTCCTTTCTTTTAAGTAAAGACATTGTGTCAGAAGTGAAAATATATATCTTCTGTCTTCTTGTGACAAAATTTTAACCAATATGGTGCTCTTTTAACTTACTAAAAGTTTCAGAAAAAGCTGACACTCACATTCTTTTCCTTCTTTCTGTCTTTAATTGTAGAAAATAAACTTGATATTTGAACTTGATATCTGGAACTTCTGCAGTCCTACTGATCCATGAGATGATTTTGAAAATGTGAATCAAATATTAGGCTGGTATAATGGAGTGGTAGTACAGTTCCAGATTTCTAGATATACATTTTGTATTTGTGTGATATGCATATTTTAAAACATGAGTATGTATAAAGTCTTGGTATATACTAAAGATATGTTTTATGCTGATATGTTTCTTAAGAATTTCAAAACAGAGTGTAAATATAAAGTATGAAACATAATAAGTAATTTATCTGGCATAAAATAACTGAACTGTGCTTTGGGCATATATATTACACATCGCTGATCTATAACTCATCAAATTATAATAGTGTAGCCAATGGTAAATGTGTTTCTCTCAAGGTAAATCATCTTGAATGATGAGATGTTGCTAATGGCAAGGATGATTTTTACTCCCATATATCACCACTGATTTTTTTCCTAATGCATGCTACCCCAATATCTTAAAAGTTTGGTTCAACCCAGTTTAGATGATTCTAGCCATTTAGTAGTATATTTACCCATTTTTAAATATTATTTGGTCATATTGTAGTAACTTATTATACTTATCATGTAGCTGCTTATTTTGAGATAAAGGCTAGGACTATTAAGTAATGAACACTTGCATATATTAAAACATAAGTAAAGATATTTAGGTCATAAAGAAACCATAGAGCATGTTTGTGCAACTTTGTTATAATACGGATGAGGAGACTAAGATTGGCAGGTGAATATTACCAATGTCTATTGAAAACTGCTAGAGGATTAAAGTTGATAACAGAAATAATAATCTTACTTTTAATGTAATGTGCTTTTTAATGTACAAGTCAATTTGTAAAATAACATATCAGTATCAATTTATTTATATCTCAAGAATTTTGATGGTAATGTTTTTAATGCTGGTTGTGAATTACAGTTAAACAAATTGTTTACAAAATGTCACTACATGGAACACTTTCAAGAAACTCAAGAAGTAGACATTCTTTCCCTGTTCTGTCACTAAGGAAACAGAAATAGGAATTGAAACCACTGCCAAAACTTGTTCCATAGTATGGCAGAACTTTATTTGCAAGGGGCTTCCTGAGATAAAGAAATGAAATCGAAAACACTGCAGCATGGAACCATGATTTCTTAAAATACCTTCAAATTCTCAATTTCCATGATTTAATAAATAAATGTCTTGTTAGATTACCTATGATTGTCACTAAAATAAGATAAGGGAGTTATTATAAGAATTCACTTCTGGGTTTATTCCAATTCATAAATTATCAAAAAAAACACAAGGAATTTAAAATCAAAACATGGAATTTTAGGATGTTGTACAGAATAATTAAATGGCGGGTCTGAATGTTTTTGTTTTGCTTTGAAATTTAGAAATAGCTCTGGCCACAGTGCAAAGAGTTTTGGGATATTGACTAGTAAATTTTATAAATCATGAGGAACCCTGTATTAATGCTGATAATTTAAAAATAAGTTATTTCAGGTGTGAATATTAATATCATAGTATGGATGAATGTTCTTCCAGTAGAAAAATTATGTAGCTTTTACTAGAGGTCACTTCTCTGAACATTAAAGACTCATTTCAACAGAGGTTGAGAGGGTGGGAAAATGAATAACCTAGTGACTTGGGTTTTCATAACTAAAGTATGGTATTCCAGGTTGTTCTATGAAAGATTTAAGTTTTTAACAAACAGAAAAAAATGCCTTTAACCGTACATAATGAAAATACTGATGCTTACTTGGTTGGTGAAATGGAAAATCAAGAGGCACTTGTGATCATAAAATAAGAGCAAGTCAGGTCTTCTTGTGCCATTCATGATCCAAAAGAGGAAAATGACTCAGTCACTGAAGGAGACATTCCATGTTCTACTTTGTCCCACACCCACCAGGTCCTTTGGGTCCTGCATCCTTCCTCCGGTATTTATTTGTCTTTGTGTATAAAGGCTGCTCCTTTCAATCTATTGACTCAGGTAATAGTGCCCCTTGTCAACTTTGCATAGAGCTTTGGCAGTGCCTAGGGAAAAAAAAGTTCTAGACAAGATCCTTCTTTCAAGACTGACCCTCTCAGAAGTTGAAAACATGTCTTTTGTCTCATAGCCAGCCAATGCTGTCTGTCTTTGGTCCCACAGTTCCCAGAAGGATCAGACCGAGATTTTGCATGGACTTTTTCAATCTATATTACTTCCTTTGGTTCTTACTATCTTTTTAGTGGATTTTCAGAATAAATCATTGGGCCAGAACTGTTTCTTAAAAATTGTTTCTACAGAACTGAAATGGAAACACTACAGCTAGGAAAAGGTGGCGTTAGAGTGATAAGATAACTAGGGGTGGTCTTACCAGCTGCAAACTCCATTATGGATATTTAGAACAAGTCAAAGCTGGAAAAAAAATAAGACCTATTCTTCCCAAATCTAGACATTTTCACAAAAATTAATTTATTACTTTCTAAGCAGTAAAATGGTTTGCAGATTCAAGAATCTGATTCTTGCTGATATTTTCCAGATCCATATATTTCAAGCCTCTCCACTATTCAATTGATGTTCCCGAGGAGATCCAAATTATTGCCTCAATTAGATTTGCTGGCAGATAAAAACGTTATCACAGATCTGGTAGTTTGCTAATTATTTTCAAGTCTGTACAAAAATTAAAGCAGCAAGATTGAGCCTTCATTACAGTTTTTGAATCCTTCCTTAAAAAAACCATAGTAAAAAGAAGTTTTTCTTCTTTTGAACATTTTATTCTTATGGATTCAAAATTTGGAGATTATGTAGATGCTAATATATAAATGATAACATACTAACATTTTCTAATCAGCCACTTTCTTAAAACATTTTCAGTGGTACTTATTTATTTTTTTTGGTGAGTTAGAGGTACTGATCTCCCAACATGTTTATTTGTGCCCGCATTTTTAAATTACAAGTTGCATTATTCAAAATTTATTATTTGAATAAGGACATGGAAATCTTAACATTGAAAGTACTAAATAATAGGTACTTAACATTGAAGGTACTAAATAGTGATAAATAATAATTTGTCTATGGAAATAAATATCTTAGAATGATTTCTGAAATATTTTGTTTGTATAAGGTGCCTGATGGAGCCCAGGGATTTATGCATGTGATAATCACTCTTACTGATGAACCACATCCCTAGTCTCCAAGAGTTATTCATAAATCTGAATGCCTATTATTGTTACCATTTTGGGTGGAGAAGACTCATACTCATTGAACAGGGAAGAAGATGAAAATATTCAATGATAAAAACAAAGGTGAGAGTGTCCATTTATAAAACAGAACACCAGGTTTTCTGCACTTAGACATCCCTAACAATATCTTTACTAGAGACTCCTTGATTTTTTTTTGAAATCTACAAAGTACAATATTTTGCATAACTTATAAAATCAGACTCACTTAATTCAAATAAACTAACAAGCTTAAAAAGTGAAGTGTTTCTGTATCTCTACTCCAATAATATTATTTACACTTGATTCATTTTAAAATAGAGTTTAAGAGAACATATCTTACATGTTTAAAAATGCAATTTGAACCCAGAAACTGCAAAAGATAAATCTTATAAGGTTTATTTTATTTTAGGCTGGCTTAGTTTCACAGTATTGAGTGGGCAGTACAGAAATTTTCTACTTACTCTTATACTTAGAAAGCATAAACTTCCCATTATTAATTTTTTGTTTCATAGTGATCCATTTGTTACAAGAACCTACAGAATGTATCATAACTTGAAACCTATAGTCTATAGTACTGTGATTCTTCTTGATAATGTATTTTTGACTTTTGACATGCACAAAGATATGTTTCTATATATTAAAATGTATCAGATAGGAAGGTATCCTAATCCTTAACATCTCCTATTCTCTGCTATTCAACCTTTTTCCTCTGTTCCATGTTAAGGCCAAATCAACATAGTTTACCTTATCCAAAAGTCACAACATTACACTTTTATAGTTAGTAGCCCTTTTTTCCCCTTTCCTTTCCTTTCCTTTCCTTTCCTTTCCTTTTTCCTTTCCTTTTCTTTCCTTTCCTTTCCTTTTTCCTTTCCTTTCCTTTCCTTTCCTTTCCTTTCCTTTCAAATTTTTCCTTTCCTTTACTTTTTCAATTCCTTTCCTTTCCTTTACTTTTTCCTTTCCTTTTTCCTTTTCCTTTTTCCTTTTCCTTTTTCCTTTCCTTTCCTTTCCTTTCCTTTCCTTTCCTTTCCTTTCCTTTCCTTTCCTTTCCTTTCCTTTCCTTTCCTTTTTCCTTTCCTTTCCTTTCCTTTCCTTTCCTTTCCTTTCCTTTTTCCTTTCCTTTCCTTTCCTTTCCTTTCCTTTCCTTTTTCCTTTCCTTTCCTTTCCTTTCCTTTCCTTTCCTTTCCTTTCCTTTCCTTTCCTTTCCTTTCCTTTCCTTTCCTTTCCTTTCCTTTCCTTTCCTTTCCTTTCCTTTCCTTTCCTTTCCTTTCCTTTCCTTTCCTTTCCTTTCCTTTCCTTTCCTTTCCTTTCCTTTCCTTTCCTTTCCTTTCCTTTCCTTTCCTTTCCTTTCCTTTCCTTTCCTTTCCTTTCCTTTCCTTTCCTTTCCTTTCCTTTCCTTTCCTTTCCTTTCCTTTCGTTTCCTTTGCTTTCCTTTCCTTTCGTTTCCTTTGCTTTGGTGTCCTTGACTTCTTTCCCGTTTATTTCTTTTTTGTTTGTTGGTTTTCAGGCCACACCAGGCAGCTCTCATGGGCTACTACTCTCTCTGCACACAGAAATCACTCCTGGCTCAGGGGAACATATGAGATGTCGTGCATCAAACCTGCATCTGTTCCAGGCCAACCGCATGCAAGACAAATGCTCTACCACTGTGTGGCCACTCAGCTGGAGTTAGTAGCCTTGTCAAGTTGGTTTATTTCATCTACAATATGCTTGGGATGTTTTGTTTATATTTTCTCATGGTTTGGCAGTTTGTTTTTCATTGATGAATAATATTCTCTTACCTGTTTTTTTTAATCTAATTACTGAAGAATATAGTGGTTACTCCCAAGTTTTGGCAATTACGACTTAAGTTCTTGAATGATTTTTTTGTTATGGTGGTGGTTAAAGATATTTGTGTATGTATACCACTTCAGCACATTTGAATAGATAGTATCCAAATGTCAAATGTCATTTAATTCAAAGGGAAAGTCCTTAACTACTAAGTGGTATGTACTAACAGCTGCCTTTTTAAGTTCAAAGAGTGAGAGAAAGACTGATGTCACATGAACTTAATCTAATTACAAATAAATAAACTAAGAGTATTGGTTATATATATGTATACACATATATGTATATGGATGTATATATGTGGTTAAAACTTATTTATATTCTAACAGAATTTATTAAGATATGTTTTGATATTGATCTCTGGCCTAGAGAGCTACAATTTACTCTTAAACTTAAAAGTGAACATTGGCCTTAAAAGACTCAGTCTAAAGATTCATGTAAAATTTAATGGATTTTCTGGTATCTATAAACATGTGATTTTCATATGAGTCAGTTGATAATAAAGGGAACCAACCATCACAACTATATGGCATGGCATGACCAGGGAAGTAAATAGAGTGAGATAAAATTCTTACTCATTGTTTCTATTAACAAACTCACAGTCAAATATAAGTACATATCTAGATGTATCTTGAAGTGGAAGGTAAATATTACATTTTTAGTGACAAAAATTGTTTTTATAAAAAATGGTAGAGAGATGAAAGTAGAAAGAGTGTTATATTAAGAGGGCAGACTGCAGCAGTGTGGAAAAATCTCATATCTTTTTTGAATGACAAAACATTTAAATATAAATGATTACTCAAAATTAAAATACTACACTGTAATTTTTGAAGTTTTGAAGTTGTTTATCAAATAAATCAAAGGTTGATAACTTTAAAAGTAATTCAATAAATGGGAAAATGTTTATTGTAAAGTATGAATACTAAGAGCATGTGAAGGCTTTTTTGGATCAAAAATGCAATTATAAAAGTTAAGAATACAAGGCTGGAAAGGAAAGTTTAATTTATATCATACTTCTAATCATTATGAGTTTTGAGAATATTCACAACATTCAACAAGGTTCTTTTTAAATACTATCTAATTTTCACTTATTTAATTATGCTTAGCCTATGAGCCTGTCAGAAATAAGTTCTTGTGAAGAATTCTTTCAATTTTGTGAAGCTGAGTCAAAAGAGAAACGTCAACTTTCCTAACTTTTTGTACAATGGAAAATAAGAAAAATGTCATACAATTGGTACTGACAATGGAACAAATATAAAGTCTCTGAATGATTCAGGCATCCCAAGCATTCAATTTTTTTCTACCCTCAGCTGTGTGTTTGGAAAGTAATTATAGCAAAGTGTAATATAAGAGATTTACTGGCTGTGAGCAGAAAGATAGTAGCCTTTCTCTCATTCTCTTTAAGCCATAGAAATGCTCCATGACATACAAGAAATGTTGAAACTTCCTGTCTGCACTTTCACAAAATGTTCAGAGAAAATGAAATAGCAGCAATTGCTTGTTTAAAGAAAAAAAAAAACAACTTAAAATGAAGAAAGTTTAATATGGAACTATGCAAAAAATAAAACAAAATTAACAGATACTTAAAAAAAGGACATTGTTAGTTTAATTGGAATCTACCAAAGAATTAACCAATTCATAGTTCTTGAGAGTGATATTTCTCACAAGTACCATCTAAAATAAAAGTTTATAGTGTTAATTTTGGGAATACTGTGTAGATTCAGGACAAATTCATGGAGGACAAGTACAGTGAGCTGCAAACAAAACAGCAAGATTTATGTCATCTCCAAAGTGATAGTTGCCCCTACAAGTTTCAGTTCCAGTCTCATAAAACCACTTGATAATAAAGATTATAGACCTGATCAATCAGTTTTTTGACTTAGAGACAAATCTATTTTCTGACAGTGACATGATCATTCATAGCAACATATTGTGTGGAGTGTTAGGAAATTTTATAGCTGCAATGGTATTATTTGTATGAAAAAGCTTTACCAAAAACATGTTTGCAAAACAGTTCATAAAGGCCACATTTTGATTTCTTCACATACATTTGCTTTGGAGAGGCTTTATTGTACTGATACTCTCAAAAACCATTAACAGAAGTCATTATTTTGTAACCATGTGTCAAGGAGCTATTCATATTGAAAGGTAAAACTTACCAAATTTCAATTTTTTAATTGAACGCTTCCTTTCCAAAATGTTCACAAAAAATGAAGACCAAAAATGCATTGTGTCCACAATGATACATGGAGAAAGAAACATTTGTCATCTGTTGAATTTGGAGAGTGTTGAATTTGGGATTTCAGTTCTGCTATCATTTGGCTGTGTGACCTAAAATTTGTAGTTTTCTCTCCTGAAAATAAGTATAGTAATGGAATATATTATGTAAGCTTATTAAGAGGATTATTAATTTTTATGCAGGTGCTGTTTGTAGTTCAGTGGCTATTATATTTGTTTTGCACACAGCCATCCCAGGTTGATTCCTAGTACCCTATATAGTTCCCTGAGCGCTATCAGGAGTGATGACTGAACATATAACCAAGAATAAGTCCTGAGCACTGACAGCTAAGGCCCTAAAACAAAATTAAAAAAAAAAAAAGTTTTGTTACATGAAAAAACTCCATCATCATGTCTTAAAATGACACCCCTCTTAATTTTTTTTGAATATGCGAATTGGCTTGATGTTGCTGATGTTAACCAGGAGTGACTATTTTTCATGTACATCACTTATGTATGAGCAGTTAGTTGGGGCTAGCTGGTTTAGGACATCCTTGCAAACTTGAGATTTACCAAACATTATCTATCTACTTAGATAATTTATGTAATTGGATCACATGTTTCTTATCTTTCAGATGTCTGTCTTAGACTTTTTCTCATAGAAGAGGTAAAAATATAAGAGGAAAGTAATATATTCAAAGCCAGTTGAGGATTAAAATTGTAAGTAACACAGCATTACTTATACTGTACTCTATTGTTCAAAGTAAATCATCTGAGTGAACCTTTAATTAATAGAGCAAGGGGTACATTTTGCCTCCATGAAAAGAACTGCAAAGTAAAATGCATTCAAAGTTTGACTTTCTTGGGTGCTCAATATGCATGTTCTCCAGGAATTTGACCTTCCAAAAGTCAGGGGAAACATGGAAATATGGAGGTAGAGCACATCCATTTATTATTTCATACAGCCTGATATAATGCATACAACAATGTTTGGTGTTTGGCAATCATTTAACAAGAGATGAGTCATATTTTTATTATAAAGTAGGTTTAAGGGGTAGTTAGAGAAGGCAATTGCTGAATTGGGGTGAGGTTATAGCTTAGGAAGTAAGATAACATTAAGGGACCATAACAGTGGGGAAGAAAGAAACCTGTGCTCTAAGCTTTCTAAGTATTTGCAACCAATCTAGCTCACAAAGTAGAATTTTTGAGCCATTCTTGTCAAGTACAAAGCACTGCTCAAATATTAAGAAAGCCACAAATTCTTATTCTGTAGTTGAGCATAAATTCAATACTTCTGTATTCCCCGAGGAGAATTCTTTGTCAAAATGGTAAAGTGATCCATGCACCCAAGGTCATTGGTAAATTGAAATCTAAGCCAGGATTTTGAAGGAGTTACTATCTTACGACTAAGTGTTTTGACAAGGTGGGATGAGCCAGGTTAATAGAAAAAGGCACTTACAAAGAGAATTTTTTTTTATCCACACACTTTGCTGAAAACCTTAACATAAAGATTGATAGCAAGTTTGAAAAATTGCAGAGGAAAAAGAAAGAGATTACTGAATGCAAGGAGTATAATTTGGTTTTAAAATGTCCCCCAGAAGCTGCCAATGGGAGTTACTGAAAGGGCCAGAGGTTTTGATGTGGAAGTGAACGAATGGAAGAGGTTATTTTAGGAAAAAAGAAACCAACATTTGGGTTAGCAAAATTCATTTATAGCTTGTCACTCTTTATAAATGGAGAGAAATATTGCAATTCTCTGCTGTCCAAGCCTAAAGCAGGCTTATCTCTAACTCTATACAGGCACAGTTTCATGCCCAGACTTTTGTAAAATGCCAACAACCATCAACCACCCTCTACCACCATTTTTTATCTTTATCATTCTATTGAAGATTTATTTTTGGAACGCTACTATTTATGTGTTGCACATAATTATTTGGGGCTGAACATGACAAATGGATGAAATCTTAAAAATCTCATATCCTTTTAGAGGAAATGAGCTCAACAGCAGATCTATATTATTTCAGGTGATCTCATGTCCAATAAAGATTTTGAGGCTGTGAAAAGTAGAGAACTGGGAGGGGGAGAAAGAGCTTGTTGAGATCATCTAGTTCTTTTAGGACAGAGATAAAGATATTGTAGAAGGGAAAGTTGAACAACATTCAAAACAGTTTGGTCATATTCATGCCCAAGGGCCCTAATGGACTCTAAGGGGAGAGCAAGCATCTCCCACTCTAGCCCTCAACATTTGCTGTCATCTTTTTTTCGGGGGGGGGTGGGCCACACCCAGTGACTCTCAGGGGTTATTCCTAGCCCTGCACTCAGAAATCGCTCCTGGCTTGGGGGATCACATGGGACGCTGGGGGGTTGAACAGGAGAATGTCCTAGGTTAGCTGCATGGAAGGCAAATGCCCTACCACTGTGCCACTGCTCCAGCTCTAAGTAAGAATTTATTTAACATCTATCACTGATTGTGCTACATATTATCAATATTTTACTAGCCTATGTATTTAATATTTTTATTTTCTCTTCTTTCTAAATTTTTATTTTTTTATAGTGACATAACATAACATATAATATAATTGATATAATAATACATGTAAGTCAAAGAAAGTTTCTGATTAAAAACACAATTATTTTTCCATAATGGCTTACATATCTTTCACTGTAGTATTTTGGGTACATATTCACATTGAATCAGGGGAATACCCATCACCTAATATGTCCTCTTCTCAATCAAAAATCAAATATACTGAAAATAGGCAGAGTCTCCTGTCTAGAGGCTTCCAACCTCAGTTTGAGAGAGGATGTGAAAAAAGTAATTAAAATACCACAACAATACACACACACAAAAAAATATCAAATTAAATAACCGATAAGCACCACAACAATAAATTTTAATCCCAGTGATATTATGTATGTGCATTTGATTTTGGCTATAATTCTAGTGACTAGGATAACGTGTGCATTACAGAATGCAATTCAATAATTCTTAAACTACTAAATTTAGCACATTTCTGTATATATTTAGAACTTGGATGAAAACAATCATAATACACACATTGTATTTATATATTCTGCTTATGATAGATCTATGAATACTGTTAGATAGATATACAGTAGTATTAAAGTCAGATAGTAGCAGACTTAATCTTGGTAAGAATGTATAAATGGAATGCTATGTTTGCATAGCTCCTAAATGAAGCACATTTTAGAACACATGAGATACTATGATTCTTTTCTCAATGTTTTCTGGTCAAAGCAAGAATAAAAAGGAAACTCATATAGCTTTAAACCATGTAGGTATAGGGCTTGTTTTTTCTTGTTTGTTTTGTTATGTTATGTTTTTATTTTGATTATTTGGGCTAAACCCGGTGACACTCAAGGATTACTCCTGGCTATGTGCTCAGAAATCGCTCCTGACTTGGGGTACCATATGAGATGTCAGGGATTGAACCAAGGTTCATCCTGGTCAGCTGCATACAAGGCAAATGCCCTAACACTCTGCTATTGATCCAGCCCCTAGGGCTTGATTTTTACTTAGCTTATTCTAAACTATATGGTTTATACTCTATATTTTTTTTAAAATATACTATAAATATAATAGTGATTCACTAGAGAAATAATAAACTTTCTATATAAAATGCAACCAAATTAAATAATGCTAATTAGGCACATAATATAACCCTTTTATTCA
This sequence comes from Suncus etruscus, assembly GCF_024139225.1. NCBI lineage: Eukaryota > Metazoa > Chordata > Mammalia > Eulipotyphla > Soricidae > Suncus > Suncus etruscus. The sequence goes on from NC_064867.1 coordinate 10,294,073, forward strand.
CAGTATATCATAAACAAAACTTTCAAAGATAATTACAGATGGAAAAGCAAAAATATCTACAACCTAATTACCAAATATGTTAGTTTCCTGAAGTTGCTCTCCATTTAATATCCAAGTAAATATATTTGTTATTTACTCTATCATGAATACAGAGTACAATGTCTCCCCCAATAATTTTGTAAGAAAACAGAAATAGTAGAGTTTGGGTGATATATAATTTTTGATTGCTATTTGTTCTTTACTGCTTTAAAAATGTTATACCACGATTGTTTTTGATGCCCTCCGTTTATCTCTTGTTTAAATTTTAATTGACTCTGTCTCAATGAGTTACATTTCACTGATATAGATTCTTTTCTTCTTTGACCCATTTGCTAAAATGAATTCCCTCAAAGAGTTTAAGGTCCTGCCAATTTCATGAGCAAAAGAGATAGCTCAAAGGGCATGTATACATATCTTGAATGCACGGGACCACTGTGGAAAGTTCTGATGGCATTCAGCACATCTTAGGAGGTCCAAATAGATAAAACAAAGAAGAAAGGAACATCAACAAAAAAAAGGTATTTCTTCATTTTGTTGATGCACTGACTTTATTGGTTGTTTCCTGTGCCTGAAGCTCTGTGGAAAGTTTTGACTTTATGAGACAATAGCCAAGGGTCTTGCCTGCTTGGGTCTCTGTTCATGATGAGAACCAAAATGGAAATATAAATGAGATAACAATAAAACTTTGAGAATCTCTGATAGAAATCTTTCTCAAATCATGGGAACATGAGTTTTATTTTGACAAGCTTATTCCTCTCTTCAAATCTCCTGGAAATGCTAACATACACAAGGACAATGATTTCATAAGCATATTCGCTCTGTCAGAGAGTCCAACAAACTATCATTTTCATCTTGGGTCTGAAATTGAGAATGTTTTTTTTTTTATCTTTTAAGTTGTAGTTATTTCTTACCTTCCAAAACCAGGAAGTAAAAGAAACCAAAAATATTTCAAAATAGAATTTCTTTCCAAGCTTAGAGATTATGTTTAGGTGACCAAAACCTAAGTATAAAACAAATCTATCCTGTGATATTTTATCAGATCGCTTTAAATCCAAAGATTCCATGTAACTATCACAAAATGAGAAAATGAGAAAAAGAAGGTGAAACACTCCACCAGTACCAAAAGAAGTGTCAAATATCTAGTGAGGGCTTGAGCTGTATCGATAAGCACCACAAAAAAAAAAAAAAAAAAACAGGCAAACAAACAAACAACAAAAAGCAAAACAAGCAAAAACAAACAAACAAAAAAAACACACCATGGTCTTGAAATGAGAAACATGGCATAGCACATAACGAAAGAAAAGGAAGGAAGAGAAAATATAAGTATGGTTGGGGACAGTTTCAATAATCACTCCCAAACAGAGAAATCGACCAAAATAGATAGGTGAATAAAAATAATAACAACAATAATAAATGGAGGTAAAAAATATATAGATAATAACCAAGGTTTTGTGCTTTTTGTATTTTTATTTTTTCCCTCCTGCCCTGGCACAGTAAATATTGGGGTCATTCGAAAAGGAATTCACTTGGCCTAAGAGATATGGGGTTTCTCCGTCCTTGGAGCATACTGTCATGGGATCAACACTAGACTTTGCTCAGGAGCCTTTACTCTCCCGGTGGTGGTTTTTTTTTTTTTTTTTTTTTGGTGTGTGGAAGACTTCTGTTCTGTGTTTAGAGGTCTCAGTATCTGCACAGCTCCTGAGGTGGGACTTATGATGAAGTCAGTCTTTGTGGTTCTAGAGGTTCTGTTACCTCCGTATCATTTTAAACCATCTTCTGTGGTTGGTGATCTTGGTCTTTGCCCTGATCCTAGGGTGGCACCTAGGATAGCATCTTTCTTTGTGCTTCCAAAAGCCCTGTTCCGTTACAATTTTCTCTGCCGGACCTTTGGGACTGGGGATCCTGGTTATTGTGCAGGTCATAGTTCAAACCCTAAACTAGGGCTTTTTTTTTTTTTTGGTCCTAAGATGTATACCGTCTGGTCGTAGTTCTAGCAGCCAGTCAACTATAAATCACGATCTTGGCTTTTGGACCTACCAAAGGGTGCCGAGACTTCTGGTTGTCGTTAGCTGGTAAGGTAGGTTAATCTGCTCTGAGGTCAGGATGTTCAGATTTTCCTCATTGTCAGGAAATCATGTTAGAGTTGGCCCTTGTTGTTGACCCCGCAGTATTAAGGCAGTCCCGGCTGGGATTTGTTTCTTGCCACTGTTGTGAGGAACTGTGCCGTTTCTATGTCTGGGATCCAGGGTTCAAGGCTGGATGAATGGTATCTGATCACCTGAGGTCTAAGTTGATTCCACATGACATATTTTCAAGGTAGGAGATATCCCTGTTTTGTAAACAACTATGAGTTCCCATCTCTAGTAGACAAGAGCTCTTTTTTTTTTATATGTAAGATTTCCCCTTTATTTGGTGTGCCTTTGCAGGGGGAAGTGGTGCTACATTATAATGTCTGTGTATTTGTGGGTGGACAGAGGGGATAACAGAAACAGGTCACATACCCAAAAGCGAGGAAAAGAAAAAAAAAAAAAAGGAAATAAAAAATGTATGCGCTCACAAATGTATATGTAGGACAAACATTTAAAAAATAAATTAATTAATTAAAAAAAATAAAAAAATTAAAAAAAAATTTAAGGTGAGTTAGTGAGGTTTTTTAAGGGACCAAAGTGGTGCAAAAGACTACCTTACATTTGGGGGAGAGTAGGTAAAGAGGTGGTGTATTACCAGTCTTATGCCTATGTTGGAGGTACAGTTTTTCCCATTGTCTTTTGGGTGTTTCCTGTGGTGTGTGGGTTCCCAGGCATCTTCCTATCCCACCCCCTGACCTTCTTCAGATTGGTAAAAATTTGTGGCAGGGAGGTCTTGGAAGAGTTCTTGCGTTGGGGATACTTTTGGACCTAGATCCGGTTTCAAGAAACAGTCCACGTTAGGGGGAGTTGGTAGGGAAGGCCGCACAGCATGAGTCCGCAGGGAGTTGGCTGTCTTTTCTTGCAGGAGACGAGGTGTGGGTTTGACTGGGTGTCCCCTCGCCTGGGTGCTGGGTACTGTTTCGTTGGGTAGGAGGTCGGCCTTGATGCCTAATAGATTAAGGATTGAGGGTGAAGAGTTTTAATATGGTGGGAGATCTGGATGGAATTGAGGGGTGAAGGGATAGTTGGATTTCCAGAGGGGAGACAGGGGAAGGTATATGGGAGGGGTATGCAGTGAGAGGAAAGAGAAAATACCTTAGAAAGAAAAGGAGAAGAGAAAGGGGAAAAAGTAAAGAGAGGAATAGAATTAAAAAAAAAAAAGTAGTGAGAAGAGAGGGGAGAATAGCAAGGGAATGCTGGTTAGGTTGAATGTGTTCGAAGAATAGAGCCTGTAGTTTAAGTCTGTACATCACAGGCACTGCTTCCGTGGTCTGACTGGTCACTTGCTTCAATTCCTAAAAGAAGGAATAACCTAGAGATAAAGTATATGTTAGAGAGTTTTCTCGTGGCCCTCTCGTAGTGCATGCTATGTATGGTATCTCGTGTGGTATCCCGAGTTGCCATCTTAGTTTGTCCGCCCTTTGTATCCAAGGGCGCCTGTGGACAGAAAAGCTGAGAGGTTATTTAAAATATAGTAAGATAAAGGCATTAAAACATAGTGCTATGGTATGCTGCCATTGCAGTCATGATTTCCCTTGGTGTTCTATACTTGTGTTCCTGTATACGAACTCTAAGGGATTATTGTGGGCCTTTGTTTTGGAAGTCTGATTACTTACCTGTTCTCTTAATGCTGTTGTTTCTGTTGTTGCTGCTTTCTTTGTGGTATAATGTGTTGTCAAGTGTTTGTGTTGCTCCTTTTTCATGAATTTTGGACACTGCTCCCACGTATATGTTGAGTATTACAGTGTTCGAAGTTTCTACCCTGTTAAACCCTGTTATTTGATTGTTAGGTATTAGTTGTGTTTAAACTATATGTTCTAGGTGTTTCAGAATAGTGCCACCATTCTGTGTTTATCTTTTGTCTTCTGACTTACTTCGTTTAACATAACATGATCTAAGTCCATCCATGTTGCTGCAAAGTCTGTGATTGTATCGTTTCTGACTGCCATGTAATATTCCATTGTGTATATGTACCACATCTTAATGATCCATTCATCTGTTGTTGGACATCGAGGTTGGTTCCACGATTTGGCTATTATACTGAGTGCTGCAATAAATAGTGGGGTGCATACGTATTTTGGAATGAATGCCCTTCCATCTTGGGGGTATATGCCTAGGAGAGCAATTGCTGGGTCAAATGGCAGCTCAATTCTGAGTTCTTTGAGCACTCTCCAGACTTTTCTCCATAGATGTTGGACTAGGGGGCATTCCCACCAGCAGTGAATGAGAGTTCCTTTCATACCGCATCCCCGCCAACAAAGGTTGTTTCTATTATTTTTGATGTGAGCCATCCTCACTGGTGTAAGGTGGTATCTCATTGTTGTCTTGATTTGGATCTCCCTGATGATGAGTGAAGGTGAGCATGTTTTCATGTGTTTGTTGGCCATCCTTCTGTCTTCCTCAGAGAAGTGTCTATTCATTTCATCTCCCCATTTTTTATGGCTTTATTTGGTTTTGAGGGTCTCAGCTTTCTGAGTGCTTTGTATGTTCTAGATATCAGGCCTTTATCTGATATGTCGAGTGAAAAGATTTTTTCCCATTCTGTTAGCTGTCTTCTTGCGTTAAGTAGGGTTTGTTTTGCCATGCAGAAGCTTTTTAGTTTGATGTAGTCCCATTTGTTTATATTACATGCTAAAGTTCTTGCCATTGGTGCTCCATTCTCAAAGACCTTTTTGATATATAGGTCTTCGAGTGTTCTGCCTATTTTATTCTCGATAAACTTTATAGATTCGGGTCTGATTTCAAGGTCTTTGATCCATTTTGAGTTGACTTTTGTATAAGGGGTGAGATATGGGTCGATTTTCACTTTCTTACATGTGGTTTTCCAGTTGTACCAACACCATTTGTTGAATAGGCTTTCTTTGTTCCATTTCAGATTATTGCCTCTTTTATCAAATATTAGTTGGCTGTATATCTGGGGGTTTATGTCAGGGAATTCTGTTCTGACCCACTGGTCTGAGGTCCTGTCTCTGTTCCAGTACCATGCTGTTTTAATTACTATGGCTTTATAGTATAGTTTCAAGTTAGGTAAGGAGATGCCTCCCAGCTTCTTGTTTTTCAATATGTGTTTGGCTATCCTGGGTCTTTTGTGGTTCCAGATGAATTTTGTGATTGATTGTTCTATTTCTTTAAAGAATTGTGTCTGGATTTGGATAGGGATTGCATTAAATCTATATAAAAGTTTGGGTAAGATAGTCATTTTGACTATGTTAATTCTACCTATCCATGAGCATGGGATGTTCTTCCATTTCTTTAGATCGTCTTCAATTTCTTTCTGAAGTGTTTTGAAGTTTTCCTGGTATAGGTCTTTCACTTCTCTTGTAAGGTTGATTCCTAGATACTTGATATTTTTTGATACTATCTTGAATGGAATTGTATTTTTAATCTCTCTCTCCTCAACTTCATTGTTTGTATATAGAAACGCTACTGTCTTTTGTGTATTTACTTTGTATCCAGCCACTTTGCTGTATTGGTTGATTGTTTCTAGGAGTTTTACTGTGGACTCTTTAGGGTTTTTGATGTAGATCATCATATCGTCGGCAAATAGAGATAGCTTGTGTTCCTCTTTCCCTACTTGAATTCCTTTGATTCCCTTCTCTTGTCGGATTGCTATTGCTAGGACTTCTAAAGTTATATTGAATAAGAGTGGAGAGAGTGGACAGCCTTGTCTAGTTCCTGACCTTAGTGGGAATGCTTCTAGTTTCTCGCCGTTAAGTATAATGTTGGCTATAGGCTTTTCATATATAGCTGTAACTATCTTGAGGAAGGTTCCTTCTAATCCTATTTTGCTGAGTGTCTTTAGCATGAAAGGATGTTGGATTTTGTCAAACGCCTTCTCTGCGTCAATTGATATGATCATGTGGTTTTGGTCTTTCATGTTGTTGATGTGATGTATCATATTGATTGATTTGCGTATGTTGAACCAACCTTGCATTCCTGGTATGAATCCCACTTGGTCGTGATGAATGATCTTTTTGATGAAGTGTTGGATTCGGTTTGCTAAGATTTTGTTGAGAATTTTTGCATCTATGTTCATTAGTGAGATTGGTCTGTAGTTTTCTTTCTTAGTGGTGTCTTTGCCTTCTTTGGGAATGAGTGTGATATTAGCCTCATAAAAGGAGTTGGGGAGGATTCCTGTTTTTTCTATGGTTTGGAAAAGCCTATGGAAAAGTGGTAGTAAGTCTTCTTGAAATGTTTGATAGAATTCACCTGTAAATCCATCTGGGCCTGGGCTTTTGTTCTTAGGGAGTTTTTTAATTACATCTTCAATTTCCTCTGAGGTGATTGGACTGTTTAGACTTTCTAGATCTTCCTTTTCCAGCTTTGGAAGAGGGTGTTTGTCCAAGAATCTGTCGATTTCTACTGGGTTCTCTAGCCTAGTTGAGTATAGTTGTTCATAATATGATCTCATGATATGTTGTATTTCATGGGGTTCTGTTGTAATCTCACCCCTTTCATTTGTGATCCTACTGATTTGGGTGTTTTCCCTCTTTTTTTTGGTGAGTTTTGCCAATGGTTTGTCTATCTTGTTTATTTTTTCGAAAAACCAACTCCTGGTCTCATTGATTTTTTGTATTGTTTTCTTAGTTTCGATGTTGTTTATTTCTGCTCTGGTTTTTATTATTTCTTGCCTTCTGGTTGTGGTTGGATTTCTCTGTTGCTGTTGCTCCAATTCTTTGAGGTGATCTTTTAAACTGTTGGTTTTGTTATTTTCCTGTTTCTTGACATAGGCCTGTATTGCTATGAGTTTCCCCCTAATTACTGCTTTTGCTGTGTCCCATAAATTTTGACATGTTGTCTCTTCATTGTCATTTGTCTCAAGGAATCTTTTTATTTCTTCCTTGAGTTGTTCTTTGATCCAGGTGTTGTTGAGCAGCATGTTATTTAATCTCCAGGTATTAGTTTTTCTCCATTGCTTCTTCTTGATATCAATTTTAACCTCTGTTGCATAGTGATCTGAAAGGGTACTTCTAATGATCCTTACCTTTGTGGTCTTATATAGGTTGGCTTTGTATCCCAAGACATGGTCTATTCTGGAGAAGGTTCCATGTGGGCTTGAGAAGAATGTGTATTCTGCTTTCTGGGGATGGAGGGCTCTATATAAGTCTATCAGCCCTAAATCTTCTAATTTTTCATTTAGAGCTCTTATTTCTTTGCTATTTTTCTGTTTGGTGGATCTGTCCAGTGGTGATAGTGGAGTATTCAGGTCCCCTACTATTATCACATTTCCCTTCATGTGTTTCTCCAGGTTTGCCAGTAGTTGCCTCACATATTTTGCTGACTCTAGATTAGGTGCGTATATATTGACCAGGGTTAGTGTTTCTTGATCTAATGTTCCCCTGATCAGTAAGTAGTGACCCTCTTTGTCTCTGATCACTTTCTTGAGGTTGAATACAATTTGATCTGATATAAGAATTGCTGTCCCTGCTCTTTTTTGTTTTCCATTGGCCTGGATGATTACTTTCCATCCTTTTATTCTAAGCCTGTGCTTATCCTGTAACTGTAGGTGTGTTTCTTGTAGACAGCAGAAGTCCGGTTTATTTTTCCTAACCCAGTTCTCTACTATGTGTCTTTTGATTGGAGAGTTTAGTCCGTTTACATTTAGGGAAATTATTGATAGAGAGGACTGTTGTGCAGTTGTATTGTGTGGGGTGGTTGTTGTTACAATCGGGGGTTTGGATTGTGTAATTCGTCTCTGAGTAAATCGCTTAGTATCGGATTAGTTTGCACAAATAGTTCAAGTTCGTTCATATTTGAGAATGTTTTTAGTCTGCCCTCCCATATGAATGATAGTTTTGCTGGGTATTGGACCCTGGGTTGGAAATTTCTTTCACTCAGTCGTTTAAATACGTCATTCCACTGTCTTCTTGCTTGAATTATTTCAAATGGGAGATCTGGTTTGATTCTTATGTCTTTTCCTTTGTACTTGAGGTTTTTTTTCTCCCTTATTGCTTTCAGGAGTTCCTCTTTCTCTTTGTTTTTTGCCATTTGGATTATTATGTGTCTTGGTGTGGGTTTATTAGGGTCTATTTTATTAGGGACTCTCTTGACTTCCTGGATTTGTCCTGAATTGTCTTTCCAGAGGGTGGGAAAGTTCTCTGTTATTATCTCCCTGACTACCTGTTCTTCCCCCTTCCCTATTTCCTCCCCTTCTGGTATACCTACAATTCTTAGATTGTTTCTTTTGTCTTTATTCATTAGATATTGGACTTTTCCTTCCAGTGCTTTGCCTTTTATTTCTTTGTTGGTTTCTTGATCCTTTTTTGATTGCAGTTTTCCTTCGAGTTCTTCGATGTGCTTCTCCAACTCTGTGTTTCTGCTTGTAAGGCTTGTTACTTTTGTCTTTTAAATCCTTCACTTCTTTTTGTATGGAATCTCTCATGTTCTTTGACATTTCTTCTTTAATTTGGCTGATTCTTTCATCCATGGCTTTCTTATACTCGGTTGCTAGGGTTTCTTTCATCTGTTTTAGTAATTCTTGCATTTCCTTCCTCATGACCGCTTTTAGGTCTTCTTCCCATGGATCTGTTCGTTTTGGTGGACTTGGAAATTTAATAGGGTTTGTCATGTTGTCTCCAGATATTAGGGATTTCCTTGATTTACGCATAATTCTTTGTATTTAATGGTGTGTTTTGGAGTGCTGTGGCTTCTAATTTCGGCCTGCTTTGGTCCCCTTCCTGAAGGTGATTCTAGAGGATGCTGTTGGGTGGGCTTGTTGAACCTGGCTCTTTCTCCTCCCCTTTGCTACCTAGAGTTCGGCCCTCCTGCAGTGGGTATTATTGCTTTTCTACTCCTTATTTCTGTCGGCGGTGCAGTTCCACTCCTGGCCACACTGGTTGCTGGCGCTATTGAGCCTAGCTCCCAATCCCCCCTCCTTTCTCTGGGAGTCAATGGAGCTCTGCCCCCTCCAAGTTTCCCTTGAAGGAGTTCCCTCAGTCCGACCCTTCAGGCTCTGTCCTCGCCCTTGGGGAGTCCCTGGTCCACTCCAGGGTCCAGGGGGGTGGACTGCTCTAGGTCACCTGCGAGTCCAGAAGGGTGGCCCTATCTCCCCCCGTCTATTTGGGTTGCTCAAGTTGCCGTTCCAGGTGCCCACCTGGGGCAAGGGACTTGCCCAAATCACTCTCGCAGGCGCTCGTGGTCCCTGGGATGTGCTGGGCTAGGCTCCCGCGTGAGGCAGCAGGGACTCACCCAGGCCTCCCAGGCTGGCGTCTGGGGTCTCCGGGGGATGTGGTGGGCTAGGCGCCCGCGTGAAGGAGCAGGGACCTGCACAGGCCTCCCGGGCCGGCGTCTGGGGTCTCCGGGGGATGTGGCGGGCTAGGCGCCCATGTGAAAGGGCAAGGACCCGCGCAGGCCTCCCGGGCCGGCGTCTGGAGTCTCCGCGGGATGTGGCGGGCTAGGCGCCCTTGTAAAGGAGCAGGGACCCGCGCAGGCCTCCCGGGCCGGCGTCTGGGGTCTCCGGGGGATGTGGCGGGCTAGGCGCCCGTGTGAAAGGGCAAGGACCCGCGCAGGCCTCCCGGGCCGGCGTCTGGGGTCTCCGCGGGATGTGGCGGGCTAGGCGCCCGTGTGAAAGGGCAAGGACCCGCGCAGGCCTCCCGGGCCGGCGTCTGGGGTCTCCGCGGGATGTGGCGGGCTAGGCGCCCGTGTGAAAGGGCAAGGACCCGCGCAGGCCTCTCGGGCCGGCGTCTGGGGTCTCCGCGGGATGCGGCGGGCTAGGCGCCCGTGTGAAAGGGCAAGGACCCGCGCAGGCCTCCCGGGCCGGCGTCTGGAGTCTCCGCGGGATGTGGCGGGCTAGGCGCCCTTGTAAAGGAGCAGGGACCCGCGCAGGCCTCTTGGGCCAGCGTCTGGGGTCTCCGCGGGATGTGGCGGGCTAGGCGCCCGTGTAAAGGACAGGGACCCACGCAGGCCTTTCGGGCCGGCGTCTGGGGTCTCCGGGGGATGTGCCCAGCTAGGCTCCCGCGTGAGGCAGGAGGGACTCACCCAGGCCTCCCGGGCCGGCGTCTGGGGTCTCCGGGGGATGTGGCGGGCTAGGCGCCCGTGTAAAGGAGCAGGGACCCGGGCCGGCGTCTGGGGTCTCCGGGGGATGTGGCGGGCTAGGCGCCCGTGTAAAGGAGCAGGGACCCGCGCAGGCCTCCCGGGCCGGCGTCTGGGGTCTCCGGGGGATGTGCCCAGCTAGGCTCCCGCGTGAGGCAGGAGGGACTCACCCAGGCCTCCCGGGCCGGCGTCTGGGGTCTCCGGGGGATGTGGCGGGCTAGGCGCCCGTGTGAAAGGGCAAGGACCCGCGCAGGCCTCTCGGGCCAATGTCTGGGGTCTCCGCGGGATGTGGCGGGCTAGGCGCCCGTGTGAAAGGGCAAGGACCCGCGCAGGCCTCTCGGGCCGGCGTCTGGGGTCTCCGCGGGATGTGGCGGGCTAGGCGCCCGTGTGAAAGGGCAAGGACCCGCGCAGGCCTCTCGGGCCGGCGTCTGGGGTCTCCGCGGGATGTGGCGGGCTAGGCGCCCGTGTGAAAGGGCAAGGACCCGCGCAGGCCTCCCGGGCCGGCGTCTGGAGTCTCCGCGGGATGTGGCGGGCTAGGCGCCCTTGTAAAGGAGCAGGGACCCCTCTGTACTATTATTTTTAACCACAAGGTTTATATGAGGTAAAATACATACTTGGAAAAAATTAGATGTTTTTACTGAAACATATAATATAAATAACTAAAGCAAACAAATAGCTAAGATGTATACGTAAATCCTAGAAACCTAAATACTATAAAGTTCATATTGCTTATAGAATGGAATCATAGATTGGTATAGTAAAAGAGGGATATTTTTGGTAATGATATGACACTAAAATATTGGTAATAGAGAAGGAGGTGAATCTTAGATAATAAGGCATTACATTATACTCCTAAAATTATATATTACTGGAAACTGATAGTAAATTAAAAAGAGAGGAAAAGGATACATTTAGAAGATTAAGTACAGGTCAGGAACTTGATTTGGACTGGAATGTCTCAGTGAACCCTACATCAGAAAGCCCTTGCCCTTTCCTTCCCAGAGTCAATAAAGAAGCTTGCCCTCTGATCTTTTCTGACGACAAAGACTCTCTAAGCTGATGAGTATGGATAAAAATTCTAAGAGTCAGCCTTTCCTTCTTGGGTGGAAGATATACAGTCTCCACGAGGAACTCTTTATCTGGAACTCCCTGTAAAGGCATACAATTATCTTGAAAATAAATGAAAAAGCTTAGATTTGCATCTCCCTGATGACTAATGATTTGGAGTAGTTTTTTATGTGCATTTTGTCCACCTGTATTTCTTTTTTGAGGAATGTCTATTCGTTTTGTATTCCCATTTCTGGATGGATTAGATGTCTGAATTTTTTTAATCTAAGTTCTATCAGAGCTTTGTATATTTAGGTATTACTCTTTTATCTGATGGATATTATGTGAATAGTTTCTCTCATTCCACATGTAGTCCTTATATCCTAGCCACTGTATCCTTTGATGTTCATTGATGTGCAGAAGCTTTTCAGTTTAATGTATTCCCATTTGTTTATCTTTGCTTCTACTTGCAAATCAAAACAACAAAGACTGTTACATAGCACAAAAAATGATCAACCAGTGGTGGCACTGATACAAAGAAAAGGAACTCACATTCACTGCTGATAGAAATGTAGATTGGGCCAGCCTTTTTAGAAAAAAATATGGTTATTACTCAAAAAAGATAGAAATTGAGTTTCCATATTGAGTTTCCAGCAATGCCACTCCTAGAGACACGCTCTAGGAATCAAAAATACTATGCAGAAAAGCCTCTGCACTCCTATGTTTATTGAAGCACTATTTAGAATAGCTAAAATTAGGAAACAACCCAAGTGCCCAAGAATAGATGTGTAGCTAAAGAAACATTGGTACATCTACACAATGGAATATTATGTATAAGTTAGGAGAAGGAAGTAATAAAATTTGCTTATACATGGATGGATATGGAAGTATTATACTGAGTGAAATGAATTGAGGAAGAGGGATAGATATAGAATATGCTCACTCATTTATGGGATATAAGAAAAAAGGAATGTGGTAATAATATCCAGAAACAATAGGGAAGAGGGCCAGGAAGACCAGTCCATGGTATGAAGCTTGCCACAAGTAATGGACCATTGAACCTAGGGTAGAGGAGAAAACAATGATAGTTGGAACTGGTCACTTTGGTCATACTGGACAAAAATGGAGTGCTAAAAAGGGATAAGATGATATGCAATGAATATGCACCTTCAATAACAATAATTATTCAATAACAATAATGCTAACCACAGTATAATAAAGGAAAATAAAGGGAGAGAGTGGAGAGAAAGAAAGTGAGAGAACTAGAAAGAGAGAGAAACAGAAAGAAGTAAAATGTCTGCCAAGAGGCAGACAGGGGAAGGATAGAAGGAACTTGGGGACATTGGTGGCAGGTAAATGCACTGGTGAAGCACTAATGGTGTGCATTGTATGACTGAAACTCAATCATGAACAAATTTGTAAACATGGTGCTTAAATAAAGTAATTATTTTAAAAAGAGGAAAAATAACTAAGTTGAAAAAGCCAAGATTTAATCTTTTTATTTGCTAATAAGCATTAAGACACAAACAAAAATAAGATGTAATAAAAGTGTTCATTGGCTGGGTTAAAATTAAGTGTGTTGCTAACATGATCTTTTCGAAGATGGCTTTGGAAAGCAGAACCCCAGTCTTTTCATTACAGTGTGCCGTCTGTTAAATAAATTCTTCGGAGGGTCAGGTGTTCTTAGTATTTTCTTATTTTAATGGGCCTTAGCCAGACAAATTCTTTCTGCCCTAATAAATGTTCTATTGCTGAACAATTGCAGAGGTTGGCAGAAAGCCTGCAATATACACCTTCTGCAAGAGGTTTTTCATCATACAAATGCTCATAATAATGATTCTTGAAGTAAAGAAATTTCAATAGCCTTATCACACTCACCTCCAAAACGGAATGATCTCTAGACACATGTGCATAAAGGGCACTTGGTGACTCAGACCATAGTATGAAGGATAAAGTCACTAAAGAAATTTGGAATAGACCTGATCTTGGATTTCTGAATTTTCAAATCAGCACAATGACCTTAAGTAACTGCAGGCTTGTCCTTCAATACTACATAAAATCTTTTTATATCTAAAATCCATTCATAAACCACCTGCCATTTCTTATTTAGCCTTTCATTTTGGTATTAATTTTGGAACATTTTTTTGTCATAATGCTGTTTAGATTCAACCTTCTTAAAGCTTTATTGCTCTGATTTTTTTGTTTGTATTTTACTTTTGGATCACAATTAGCAGTACTCAGGGATTACTCCTGGATTTATATCAGGCACTATTCCTGGCACTGTTGGGGGACAGTTTGAGATGCCAAATTAAACCAGGTCAGGCTACACTCAAGGCAAACTTTCTACTCTCTTTTTCTCTCCAGTCTTCGCTTTTTTTAGAAATATAATTAATTTTTACAATTATTTTTAATTGAATCACAATAAGATACAATTATAAAGTAGTTCATAATTGAGTTTTAGCCATACAATGTCCAATATCCCCTCCTTTTACCAGTGTACATTTCCTGTTTCCAATGTCTTTCTTTTCCTCCCAACCTTTCCCCTATCATTCCCAGCCTGTCTATATGACATACATTTCTTCTCTCTCTGCCTGTCATTCTTTCTTTTAGACATTGTGATTTGAAATATTGCTAATGAAGATTATCATGCATATCGCTTTACCTCTTTTCAGCACCCAGTTCTTGTCCATAATGATCATTTCCAACTAACAGTGTCATAGTGTCCCTTTTTGTCCTACATACACTCCCCCCACCACTCTTCCTACCATGGATCAGTCCTCTTAGCCCTTGTCTCTATTGTCTTTGGATATTATTACCAAACTAACTTTTTCATATCAAAAATGAGTGTGATCATTCTATGTGTATCTCCTTCCTCTGATTCATTTTGTTCAGCACAATACTCTCCATATCTATTCATGTATAAACAAATTTCCTGACTTCATTTTTCTAACAGCTGCATTGTATTACATGGCTTAGATGTGTAACACAGTTTTTTTTTACCATTCATCTGTTCTTTGATACTTGGGTTGGAAAGAAAGAGACAAATGTTACTACATAAAATTAAGAAGCTTCACAGTTAAAGGAAATGATGACTGGTTTCAATGACATCCATAGAATAGGAAAAATATTCATTTAATGCCCATATAATAAGGGGTTAATATCTAAGATACATAAGGCACTTATGTGTAAGTTAGAGGTTAAGAAAGAAACATCCAATCCTATTAAACATTAGGGAAAAGATAAAAAGAGACTTACTCAAAGGAGAAATACAGATAGCCAAAAGGCACATAAAAATGCTCTACATCTTTATTCATCAGGCAGATGCAAATCAAAATGACATTGTGATATAAACTTACACCACAGAGACTGGCACACTTCAAGTAAAATAAGAACCAGTTCTGGCATAAATGTAGGGAGAAAGGGACTTATATTCACTGCTGGTGGGAATGTAGCCTGGTCCAGCATTTTTCCATAGCAATATAGGCATTCCTAAAAAAACTAGAAACAGAGCTATCATATGACACAGCAGTATTTTTTCTGGGAATATACTCTAGAGGCACAAAAAACACAAGACAGAAAAGGCATCTGCATTCCTATGTTTATTGCAGCACTGTTCACAATATCCAGAATCTTTCTTGCATTTTATAACCACCAACAGAGCTGTAAAAAACCTGGACCTATTTCCAAAGCTCTGGAGAGGATGGCTGGATCTTTTTTGCCTTGCTTCTATATACAAAATGTAATACTTGAAGAAGTATTGTGTGTGCTGATTTTGGACGATTATATTGGGACAAAGCTGAGTGGAGGCCACTAAAGCTAGAATTGAAGAGGGTAGACTTTGATATTGTGGGTTAAAATGTTAGCATGCTTTGAGAGTCATTTCAAGTCAGAGATAAGACCATAAAAATGTCAACAAAATATTGTTATCTAGCAGTATTTCTTCATTTTGTGGAATAGAAAACATAGGGAGTTAGTACACAGGGATGCTTCAGACTAAAATTGGGAAAGTATAGTTTCCTTCAACAGAGACAAAAACCAGGATAAACACAGTCAACTCAGAATTTGAGCCTGTTTCTATGTTAGAAACATAGCTGATTTGTCATTTGTATCTTGAAGCTATGTGGGACTAATTATCATCCATTTGTGTGATTGTGTAGTAATTTAAACACAAAGTTAGGGAGGCTCAAGGAACGGCCTAATAATATTCTAATTATCTGAATAATTTGTTTCTCCATCTGCATTGCCCTGACCATTTTTGGTTTATGCACTCTCAAAATTACAATGGAATTTTGTTTTTTTTAAAACACACGAAACCTCAAATTTTAGCATCTGTAAAATAAAGAACACAATACCAACTTTCTTATTAGCTGTTTAATAAGAAAGTTGTTCAAGGTTATGGGATAAATTGAATATAAAACAGTGAGCCGAAGAGACATAAAATTGAGGAATAATCAATAGTTAGCTTCTGGAACTTTCTCGAGAATTTGTGTCTTTTCCTTAGGTCTTGGTCTAAAATCTCTGGTCTAAGGAATTTAGCTCTGATGCTTTTTTAGGGTTATCAATGGGTGTGGGGGGGGTTCCATACTTAGCTGTGCTTAATCCTTATTCCTGACTCTGGGCTCAGATATTGCTTCTGTATGGTGGTTCTGGGACATTATGGAGGGTTTGGGATTGAATTGGCAACAGCCAATTACAATGCATGCACCTTAAGCCCTGTACTAACTATATCTCTAATCAATTAGACTCTAATACTTTGAATCTGTCTTTTGTTTTAGTCTAGGACCCATAATCTGGATAGAGTAGAGGTGGATAAATGAATTGCCAGATAAACTAGTTAATTTAGTTGATCACTTTAAAAATAGCCAACTGAGAAGGTCTCCAGTCAAAATAACTATCAGGACAGTAAGAGTCATAGACAATAGTAGCAGATAAGCTGGAAAGATAAGTCACTTTCTTTGCATGTAGTCCACCTGGGTTAGATCCAAGACATAACATATGGTTCTTAAAACACTGTAGGGACTGACTGCTGAGTGTAAGTCCCAGAGTAATGTTTGAGCTTCGCCGGGTGTGGCCCCAAACCCTACTTAAATAAATAAATAAATAAATATCATAAATAAAAAAATAAAAAATAGCACTCAGAGCTAGGCAAATGGACTTTTTCTTGCCCCTCTTTACCACTCACCTACACCCAGACATATTTCAGAATATGGTATATATCTTTTACCTAGACTGACTGAAGGACTAGATTGGGCTCTTAAACCTAACTTTCTCATCCACATGCTTTGTCATAGTAGGAGACTAAAGATACCACGGAGGGTAGAGTCTTAAAGAGACCCATTGGTAGGATCAGGCTAGAAATGTGTACACTAGATAAAGAACTGTTTAGGGCAAGACCAAAGCATCATATATTAGAGGTGAACTCATAATGAAAGCCAGGACTTAGGACATTGTATAGTAGGTTAGGCATAGAGGGACAATACACAGGTAAAGGAGAGACCTGGGCACTGGAAGGGACCTGGTCAATCTAATTTAACCTTAACATAAACTGTAACATCTTAAAATTCTAAATTTTCTAAGCAAATATGTCATGCAATTTTTCAAGAACCATGAACTCAGGAAAGTTCATTTTTATTATTGCAGACTCTTAATTAATCTGTGCATTTGATTAAGCCTCTGTTTCTCAGTATTTCACCAGTAGTCCTCGTTCAACTCTGAATATAGAATATCTTTATAGTCCCTAATGTATATATTTTATCTGCAGATTCAAAAGAATTTGACAACTGGAGATCACCAGGTTGTACATTGTCTGACAGCTTTTACTGTGAATGAATATAAATGGAACAGAAAAGAAAATTCTCACCACACATATGTGAATGACATGGATTCTGAATGGTAAAGTTTTAAAATAAAGTGCTTTTAGTAAATCTTTGGAAATCATAGCAAAATTTTACATCATATCACCTTTGCTAAAGCTTTTTGGTATATATTTAGTTTTTTTGGTTTAATTTACTGGGCAGTTTAGGAAATGAAAAAAGATTCTTTGATATTTAAGAAATATTGGCACCAGTTTAAGGTTTGTTAATTGAGTGATAGGCTGTTTTTTTTTTTTATGAATAACCAGAACATTAGTTAGTGGCCAAATTACATATCATCTTGATATTGGTAACAGAATTTCATTTGACTAATATATGAGTGTAAAGGTTAAATGTGAATAAAAACTTAGTTTTGTTGTCTTCTGTTTGAAAATCTGGGAAACTGACTCTCAGCTCAAGCACATAAATTGGAATCAATTTATCAATCTTCATTGGGTAGAATAGAGTACTACCAAACTCAAAATATAATTTTGATTTGAAAACAGAGTTAAGAGATAGGATAGTAGTAGGGTGTTTGCCATGCACATAGCCAGCTCCACAGTACCCTATGTGGTCCCCCAATCCTTGACAGGAGAAATCTAGCAAAGCTAGAAGTAAGCACTGTGCCTCTGAACACCACTGTATGTAGCCCCAAAATTATATATAAATGTATTTTATATACTTACATATAAAATATGTAGTTTAACATATTTATAAATATATGTTATATATATTCTTATTTTATATAAAACTATATATACATAGTTTTGTAGTATATTAAGGCAATAATTAATTAAATTTACAGTGTCCTTTACAACACCTAATTTTCTTTGAAGAAGTGAAGACAAAAACAGAAACAGAAAGAGTAACTTATAATAAAGGAGAAAACATGTATTGACTACAATGTACAAAATATCAATAATTGCTATCAACAACCATAAAACAAAAATTCTCTGTAGTCTTTAAGGAAAACAGGACTATAAACCATTGAATATGATGCTTCTAAGATAGTCTCTGTTA
This sequence comes from Suncus etruscus, assembly GCF_024139225.1. Classification (NCBI taxonomy): domain Eukaryota; kingdom Metazoa; phylum Chordata; class Mammalia; order Eulipotyphla; family Soricidae; genus Suncus; species Suncus etruscus. Next base: position 10,312,191 of record NC_064867.1, read on the forward strand.
CATTGAGCTATATTATGAGTTCAATGTGTACAAGGGACAGGCTAACGTGCTGGAGAATAAAAGCTCAAATAAACATGAATTGTTAACAAATGATGATGAATAATTATGATCTAAGAAATTGGTTGATAAATTATAGGAACACCTAGAAACAATATGTGGTAAGATCCTGATTTTGGAAGGACCTGAATTGTCAGAGAAGGGAGGAAATTCCATGTTATGACCACATACAGGTACAAGAATCTAAATTATTCAGCATACAGAAATGAAAAAAGGAAGATTGTAGAGTCCTACACTCTAGAAGAAGGGTGTTCAGAACAAAGCATTTAATATTATATGTTCCACTGGCAAATAAAAACTGGTTGATTATAAAGAAAAGTTGATTATTACATAAAAGGTGTGATCTATAAACACCATTAGTAATAACTTTGACTGATCAGTATTATAAACATTTCTCCTAGCTCCTCATTTTGTGGATTGGAAGGAACCCTCTGAAATGAAAATAAAACTTGCCTTCACTAGCAAAGGATATCCAAAGAACAAGGGCTAGCGTGAATAGAATGCATATAAAGCAAAGGACAGCTACTCTACATTAACACAAAGAGTGTGTTATCCTTGATTCTAATGGTTTATTCAATATTTGAAACAACTAGCACTCTGTTCAAATATTTATAACAATTTATGGTTATTTTGAGGCCATTAATAGAGCTGAATAAATTTTAAAGTACTGGAAATTTGTCAGCAAAAGGGTTATAGTGTAGAAAACAAAATACAAGTTGTAGATCTGTATCCACTTACCTCGTTTTTGCTAAAGCAAAATACTGCAATCTCTTCCAGACATCATCTCTTTAAATGAGTTTACTCTATTTAATTAATAAGAGGGTCCCTTTTTAATTATTTGATAAAATCTGTTGCTAAGATGATCCTTATGTCCACTCAGCAAAGTACTAGAGAGAGTTTCAGTTTCAACTTTTGTACTTTATTCTTCAGGTGTGTTTTGCAAATTTAATTATTTTCCACGGTAATTTAAAGTCAATATTTACAGAATCTTGTTGTTCTTAAATCATTCTATGCCAAGGAACACAGTAAGAGCCTTACAAACAAAAATATAACCCAGTGGTCTTAAATGTTATTCATTCAGGTGAATTTTATTTTGCTTGCTTTTCCTTAAATTAAACTTCCTTACATAGGAAAATGTAGCTAAGAAGAAAACAATATGTTGCTAGCATAAAAGGAAATCAATATGTGTGTTATTAGCTTATGTCAACTAAAAATTCAAACATAATAATTTAAGGAAAGTAATCTAAAATAATTTTATATGTTCAGTAGTAATATTTTAGAAAAAGTGACCAATTCAAAGTATCCCCCAATATAAAAAATCTACTTTGTAATCGAAATAAAATTTGAAGCTTTCATACCTTTGAAACAGATTGTAATCTATAGAGAGATAGTATTATAATTACTTAAGCCTCTCCAGCTAAATTCCTGGCCTTGGCAAAGAGAGTTACTTACTCATATGATTTATCTTTTACGGGTGAGAACAAAAGTTGATATCTTGTATTACTCACTACTTACTCTCAATTTATTAATTACATTCTATAATTCTATTCAGTTAATGTTATTCTCAATTTTGGAGCAATATTTATCAATCCTATGTTATCTTCTAGCTGCTATTTTATTTTATGCTCTCGCATAATCATATGTTGATTCAAAGGGTTCATTTTTTTGAACTTCCCTTTTCCTTCTTTGCACTGGGCTGCTATTCTAATTGGTTATTTCTGTTTTTCAGTCCAGTTTCATTCATCACCTTTTTTTCCTAAACAGAATTAAGTTAATGTACTCAGCTACTCCTTGCCTCAAAAATAATCAATACATATTTCTCAGTCCTTATTTTATCCAACCTTTAAGATGCCTTTGAAATACGAAAGAGTTCACCTTTTCTTTTTATTTGTCTGTTTTTGTTTTGGGTCACACACAGCAGTTCTCAGTCCTCTGTCCTCAAAGACATGCCTGTAAGGTCTTGAGGAAGTTTTGTAGGGTGCTGGGAATTGAACCTGGGCTGTTTGCATGCAAGGCAAGTGCTTACACTCTGTATGTACTATCATGCTGCCCTCATTTACCTTCTTAGAAAGCTCCCTTTCTTTTTCTTCTAAAATATTGATTTTTCTTTTCTCCCTCTAGCATTTTGTGTTTACTTTCAGATCCATTTTTCCATCCAAGACCTCACTCTCTGTGAAGATAAGCATGACCCTGGAGAGGGGAAAGGGGAGAGAGAGACAGAGAGCGAGAGAGAGAGAGAGAGAGAGAGAGAGAGAGAGAGAGAGAGGAGAGAATCAATGCATCCCTGCAAGAATCACTTTCTACCTTTACAAGCTCACTATTTTTTATTTATTTTATTTTTATTGTGACTGAAGTTCATTACACAGAATTATTTACAGTACATAGTGACAATGAATGAAGGGCTTTCCCACCACCAATGTGGTCCTCCCTCCACTCCCGTTCCCAGCTTATCTCCCACATATCCCTCCTTTACCACCCAGAATCCTAGTGTAACTGGTCTCCACCTTACAGCTTGTTATAGGTTGGGTATCTATTCTGTTTGGTGTTCCAGTCTGGTCCTTTTTTATTTACACTACGTGTTCATATGACTGGTCCTGGTATCATTCTTTTCCCCCCTCAATTTATGAGGCTGAATGATTCAAGTTATGCTATTCTGTTGAAGATAAAAAAGGTTAAGGAAAAGAAAAGAAAAAACTTGGTATCAACTACTAAAATAGAAAGAAAAAAAATCACTGAATAATATCCACAAAAGTGAAAAAGAAAGAAAGAAGTAGAAGAAGAAAGAGAAGTGAGATAATATCAAAAAACTAATTGCGCAAATACCAAGATTGCTTGCAACAGTGGCCTGATTTTCTCATCCACAACCAAGAGGAAAGGTTCCTGACACCACAAAAAGAAAAAACAAACAAAACAAACAAACAGAAAAACCCTGGGATATGGCAATGAGAAGGTATGGAGCCAGTGGTTGTTCCCAAGACAATATGCTTCAAGAGTGAAGAAACCCTGAATCTCTTAGGCCACGGGAATTTCCTTCCTTCCCAATACTTACTGTGCCTATACAAAAAAAAAAAAAAAATGGTGGGGTAACACCAAGCCCTGCCACTGCACCACTTTTTCTGGTTCTGTTTTGCTTTATTTTTTGTTTGTTTTTTGATATTATCTCACAAGCTCACTATTTATATAACACTAATTTAAACCTTCTTTAGCAAAAGCCAATGAATACACTTCTATTTTGCCTTTACTAGAAACCATACATTTATTTTATAATTTATTTAAATTTATTAATTTCTCAGAAAATCACTAGATATGCAAAATTTCAAAAACTAGCAATTTATAGGAAAAGAAAATGTGAAAAATTATGTTTAGTTAACATTTCTATATCAAAATGTATTGCTTTAATATTCCTTTTATCATTCCAACCCTATATACTTTTAATTTCCTTTAATTACACTGTAAAGATTTTGCATATTTAGAATATCCATCTACATGTTGTAGAAATAAAAGGTAGCATCATTAACCATTTTAATTTTAATATTCCAGGTCTCACACAGTGCATAGCCCATTCAGGAAAATAAAACAGAACAAATTGAGAGTTGCTTTAGTTTGAATACAGAAAGTAAAACATTTTATTGGTTGTCTGTGACTAGAAATAACTTAGAGTAATTTGCTATTGACCTGAAATTCTGGATTACACATAGGGACTTATAATTATTGGTGAATACATCTAAGTAGAGAGAGTAACCTATGTCAGAATGTCCCAAGCAATTAGATAATTATCTTCTTTCTTTGAATCCCAGGTGCAGTCTGGGGAAATTTAGAAAACACAGTGTCTTTATGTCTTAATTTGAAAATCACACACACACACACACACACACACACACACACACACACACACACACACACACACTGTAGAGCAGGGGTCCTCAAACTATGACCCGCAGGCGACATGCAGCCTGGTGAGGACATTTATCCGGCCCTCTGGCCCACCGAGCCTGCTGCTGCCTGTCATTTATTTTTTCTACAGAAGGACAGTCATCCTTGTGAGAGAGGGCAGAGAATCATGGAAATCAATGTCTAGCCTTCTATCTATTCAGTTTAGAGTTAAATATGTTACATGACTATATGCTGTGAAAAGAACAAAATGGGCCCATTTTCTTTCGCTGATAACTATTGTTATCAGGACAGATCGCGGTTCGATACCCTATGTCCTCTATAGTCCCCCAAGCCAGGAGTGATTTCTGAGCGCATATCCAGGAGTAACCCCTGAGCATCACTGGGTGTGGACAAAAAAAATAAAGTAGTAATTTATTTAAAGAGAACTAGAGGGAAGGTGTATTTTCAAGGTTACAGAATTTGCAAAGTTTTCCTAGTTAGCAGTTTAAAACCAGGAAGTGCTTTCTGATATTTCAAGATGTTTGAAAGTGAAACCTATGCTTTATGAACTGGTGTGCCCTTTAAAAATGTAATTCTAATTCCAGATAACCTGAATTCTCACCAGAGAGAATTTTGTTGTGCACTATCACGAGCTCCTATGGAAGTGGTAATGAGAGAAGACACTGTAAACATATATATGTATGGGGCCAGAGAGATAGCATGAAGGTAAGGCATTTGCCTTTCATGCAGAAGGTCATCAGTTCGAATCCGGCTTCCCATATGGTCCCCCGTGCCTGCCAGGAGCAATTTCTGAGCATGGAGCCAGGAGTTTCCCCTGAGCACTGCCGGGTGTGACCCAAAAACCACAAAAAACAACCCAACCACATATATGTGTGTATAACATTATAATTTATGCATTATACATATATTATTATGTGTTATATAGTTTATGAAAATAAAGTTATCTGCCAAACCAACATTTTAAAGTTTAGTCTAATTACCAATTTTATCATTCATAAGGATACTGAGGCCCAGAGAATGTAAGCAACATATTCAAGTTCACAGTAACTGAAATATAAGATAGATGTAAACTACATCCATGTAGGGGAGAATAAATAGAATTTGGATTAAGGTTCTTGACTTGCATATGGTCAACCTGGAATCAGTCCCCAATACCTCATATGGTTCCTTTCGATCTACTAGAAGTGATCCCTGAGCACAGAGCCAGGTATAAGTCAACGCTGAGTGTGGCCTAAAATAAAATAACAACTTAATGAACAAAGTACTACAAACAGAAAGCATGATTCCAACCACACACCTTTTCTTGGGCATCACAATATGCTTCTTTCCATCCCATCTAAGTCTCTGTCAGAGTACTGACCCTACTAGTCATAACTTCTTTGCTGATTGTAAAGTCTTTATTGTGTTACATTCTAAATGCCAACAAAATACAGCCCATTGCTTTATTATATAGATGTTGAACTAATAAATTCCTTTCTACTGATTCAATTATTTTATTTGTTTTTAAGGCACATGTGTCATTGCTTTGGCTTACAACTGACTCTGTAATCAACGACCACTCATGGTGGTGCTAATGTTAACATATAGGGTGCCAGGTATCCAACCTGCACCAACAACTCCAAGGCAAATACTTTACACATTGTAAAATTTATCACCCGACTGATAAAATTATTAGAAATATTATTAAGACAGGCTGGAGTGATAGTAATAACACAGCAGTAGGGTGTTTGATTTGCATGCAGCCAACCACAGACCAACCCCGGCATCCCATATGGTCTCCTGAGAATACCATGAGTGATTTCTGAGCACAGAGCCAGAAGTAACCCTTGAGCACTTCTGAGTGTGGCTACCCCAAAACAAAAAATATCAGAAAGAATTATTAGTGAGTCTTAAATATAGAAAAAAGAAAAGAAATAATATCTTAAAGAAGTGTAATTTTAAAAAAGGCATACACACGGGCCAGAGCGGTGGCATAAGCCATAGGGCATTTGCCTTGCAAGTGCTATCCTAAGACGAACTGTGGTTCAATCTGCTGGTGTCCCATATGGTCCCCCAAGTCAGGAGTGATTTCTGAGATCATAGCCAGGAGTAATCCCTGAGGGTGTGGCCCAACACCTCTAAAGGCATATACAAAGTTTCTACAACAGGAAAGAATCGAAAATAAAACAGAAATAAAGATCTGATTATCTAAATTTTAGTGGTTCTGTTTTTTTATTTCTATTCCTACGTTTTATGGATAATTTGGAAAATATATTTAATACAAGGTTTTCACAGAATGCATTTTAAAATATTTTATTTTCTTTATTATAAAATCATTCCTAATTTTTGTTTTCCATAAAAGAAGGCTATTTCTTGCACTAAAGTATCGGTTAATTTGAAAAAAGTAATACTTTGTAATTTTTGCTTTCAAAATATTCTGTTTGAAATCTTTGGATGAATCTTTTAAATATAGAGACCTTAACAATTATACTTGAGTTCAAGCTATGACAACCAATGCACTCTTTCAGATCTACTAGAAAAATATTATGTAAGACTTAAAGACCAATCTCAGTTACTTTTACTGGAAATTTACAAATCTTAATTTCCATTCCAGGAAATTTTATATATTACTTTTGCACTGAGATTGTTCTCATGGAATTACTTAAGGAAGGAACAGAACTTGTTCTTTCCTTCCCTTTTAAAATAGATCAGGATAATATCAGAAGTGAAGTACATGTTTATCTTGATGTCCCAATTTATCCTATTCTATTTTATACTCTTCCTGTTTCTGTATGTCTCTCTCAGGAAAATATGTGAAAAACAAGTGTCTGTTGAGCAGTTTTCCCTTAGAAATAAAAAATATAATGGTAAAATGTATTCCTCAGTAAACCTATCACCAGGGGAAATGAGGTAAGAAGGAAACTTTCCAATGGATTTTTCCAGAAACCTAGATAAACAGCAAGAATAATTGGAGTTGTCTCATAAGGGAATCCATAGCATTCCATGATGTTGAAATAAATCAAGAATTTAGAGCCTTTGCAAAAGGGCAAACTTGCACTCCCAACCCCCATCTCACAGTCCCACATGCTTGCATGGTGTCATGTTATACTGTTGATAATGGCTATGTTCCCAAGTATGAGGTGTACACACTAATCAAATGTACTCTGTGTAATGAATGTCTGTCCGTTCATCGTTCTGGTCTATAAACTAAAGATAGTACAGGTGCATCTGAACGGGTATGTTACCTGGCGCATATGATCTTCAAGAGTATTTTACAGCCCAAGGAGCCCTGAACACAAGAGTGCTTGGGTACCCCCAACCTGCAGGGTCTGAGCAGCACTACATCCTCAGCTCAACAACTTTGAGATGTTGTCTTGATTTGCTAAGTACCGCTGAGAGTGAACTCGAAGCCCAAGTGTAAAATGCCCAAATCCTTGGACACTGTCAGCAACATTCTTATGGCCCAATTGATGCCAATAAATACCATACCCTTGGACTGCTATGATAAAATGCCTACCTAGTAAATGGAGAGCCACCTTAAGTAATTTGAGGGAATATATACATACACACACACATATATATACATATATACACACACACATATATATTTCTTTACTGAGATGAAGATTTTTATTTTGCTTTGTTTCGTTTTCTTTAGTGGCCACACCCAGCAGGACTGAGGGGTTATTCCTGGCTCTGTGCTCATAAATCACTTCTGTCAAGATCTGGTGATCATATGGGATACTGGGGATTGAACCTGGCTCAGCTATGTGCAAGGCAAATGCCCTCCCTACTGTGCTATTATTGCTTGGGCAATAATAATAATACTTTGACTCTAAGTATGATTCTAAATTTGACTCTTAAATCAAGGCTACCAATTTGTTGATTTCCTTGGATATCACTTTTTTGTTTTTGAAAGGGAGAATATTCAACTGGAATTGTGTATACATTAAAATTTCACTTGAAAGCTTTTATATTTTACTACATTTTTTATTTTAGCTTTGTAATTTTATTTTTTTAATAATTCAAAAGGATAGCACTGCATTTAAAAAATATTATGAAGTTGTTTATTTTTCTGGGCCACCTCTCGGTACTCTGTGCTTAGTGATAAAGTCTAGAGGAGATATGGAGGCCATTTGTGGTTGTAAGGATCCAACTAGGTCAGTCACATGCAAGTCAAGTTCCCTACTCATTCTATTACCATTCTGTTCCTAGAAAGCATTGAAATCTTAATTATGAGTGACTAAGCTTAGATGAATGTTTTAAGAGGAGCTTTGGTGTGTTTCATGTTAGTTCATGGGTTCATATTGGGCTGACTACTTGTGAATTAGTTTTCTTCCTAGTACAAAACCATACTACATTCTCAAGATCTAAAATAGTCACAAGTCCTCATATAACCTTATGAGGCATTGAATGGGGGGGGGGGGCACATCCTCAGTGTTCAAGGCTAACCTCTTGTTCTTTGCTTGGGGATAAGTCCTAGAGAAGTTTGGAGGAATATATAAGGTGTCAGGGTTGTTTAACCTGATGTAGCAGTGTGCAAACAAAGCACACTATTTGATATACTACCACTTTGGGCCCTAGGTGCTGAATTTTAAAAATTTTGTAGTTTCTGAACAATTTAAGAAGAACAAAATCTTAGTATTACTACAAAGACAATTATTGCCTACTTAGGTTACATCAAATGCAACTTTTATCATATCTATTTTTAATTTTCTCTCTAATTAAATTATAAGTATTTCTATATCATTTTAATGCATCGAATAGTATTTAATATAAAATTAGTAGATATAATTTAAATTTTCAAGCTACTTCTAAAAACAATTTTGTAGAAAGATGCTTATTTTTTCTAATCTGAAAACTATCAATTTTAAGTCTAATAAATACATTACAATTAATTTATACAGCATATACAATTTAAAAAATAGAGTAGAACAGAATTTAAGAGCAGCTCTAGTTAGAAGCAGGGGTAGAAAAAATGAATCTCATTCTTGCTTATTGTATATGAGTTTAATAGACATCTTATTTCAGAGGAAAATAATATCTGTGCTATGAAGATATATTTTTACATTAGCCCAGGAAAGTGGGAGGCACTAGGAGGTAAGCAAACAGACGGGCAGAATATAAATTTGGTAAATGTAGGCAAGATCAATAATTGTGTAGAAGAATGGAATTTTTATTACTATCATTATTTCTGAAGACAATTTACAAAATAAATGCTTTAAACTTATAATCTCAGTTCATACTCCACTGCATTTGACTTTTCTGATAACTCTAATGCAATATATGTGTGTAATAACTTTATTTTTATTGCATAAAAATGGGAATCTGATAAAATACAGGTCTAAACAAGAACAGTATTAATATTGTGGAAGGGTGAATAAAAGCAATATATACATACATAATTTCCATTCTTTATAGATTGAGTTTTGTTTTTTTTACATTTATAATTTTAATAATGTTTTATTCACAATTTATGATCAGTTGATGTCTATGTATGTCACTTCTGGAAAAGGATGTGTATTGCTATAAACAAAGACCTTCTATTCATAAAATTATCATTTTTATAATTAATAATTAGGACCATGTTTTAAGTTATTTCATTTTATATGGTGTTAAATTGCAAAAATCATTTGTATTGTTTTGGGAAAGAGCTAATATTTATACTCTTATTGAGATCAAGGTAAATTACTTTACAAAACACTACCATATATCCAACAACAATAATGCAGTGACTCTCATTGACTGAACACGATTATAACCCAAAGAGTATGCATATTGTCATCTCATTTTATTTAATCCTTAAAACAAATTATGATGAAGACACAACCATTTAATCTTGTAACTGAAGGGATCCAGGTTCAGATAAAAGAGCAAGGGAGTGCTGAACTGTGGGTCATAAATTCAGGATATTTAAATTGAGTTCTCATTAATGTCAAGACCATCTTTTTAATTACTTGGTAAATTGCCTCAGAAGCCAGTTAAAGAGATAAATGTATAAAGAAAGTATCAAACTTTAACAGAGATCTTTTTTGTTAAATGATTGATTTCTGTTATATCCTGCCAAAAAGGAGTCAGAATTAGCACTCAAGGTTGTAGGTTTTGCATAAAGCACAGGATAGAGAGTTGTGTCTTTGCATGTATGCAAAGTCCTTGCATGTATGCCTGAGTATCCCTTTATATGCTCCAGCTAGTGTTTTTCTAAAATACAACAACCAACAAGAATGAATTTTAGGACACATATAGTACATGCAGATAGAACAGTGGGTAGGGCACTTGCCTTGCATGTGGCCAAGTCTGTTTTGACCCTGATACTCCATATAGAACTTGCCAAGCATTGATCCCTGAAACTACAACCAGGAGTAAAAGAACCCCGAGCACTGTCTATTGTGACTAGAAAAACCCAAAACAATGAAAATAAATGAATACGAGGGGTGGTGGTCAGGGATTTAGTGTAAGTCTATTAAGCATTTTCCTTGGAGGAGACATTTCAGTTAAATTCCAGACACTACATATAGTCCTTGAGCATTTTAAGGAATGGTCTCTAAGCAGAGCCAGGAGTGAGCCCTGAATATTGCTGGGTTTAGCTCCAAAATAAAAGAAACAAAAAAATATTAGTTGACAAAAAAAAAGTTCCAATGTCTTGTAGCACTTGAACTACCTATACTTGAACTACTTACCTATATCTATACTTTACAGATGCAATATAGATAAACCATAAATATATTTACCATCTTTATTTTTTGAATACATACCCATAATTTGTATCATTCCTGAAAAAGCAGTTAAGTCATTGCAAAAGAGCAAGAAACTCAGGTTTCAAAGCCACAAATAATTAAATAAGATAGCTAGTAATTTCACCTAAAAATGATATGCTTATTTTCACCTAAAAATCACACATTTATTTATGTACAAAACATAAAATTCAACTAGGATTTCAAAATCAGAGACTCTTTAGGGAGACGTTTTAAGTGGCTTTTACAAATATATTTTATGGGTATTTACAAAATTTATTTATGGGTATTACAAATATATTTTATGGGTAAATAATAAATTGTCATTTACATTTAAGTGCTGCTTATCAAAATATATAGCAAGCTGTTCTGATTTATTTTAGTGGATCAATGGGAACGTAACTTGTACAAATAAATGTATCCAAAATAACTATGAGAAAGAAATTTAATAATAACTCATTTTGTAGACAAGTAGCAAGGGCTTAACATTCAAATATTCCTCATTTTCACAACAAATATTATTAATTATTGAAGGACAACCTTGCAATTTTACATCAAGAAATTGAGGGAAAATAACTCATTTGCACATTTTGCTATAAATAAAAACATCTTGAATACTTATTCCCAGAAATACGCATTTTCCCATAAAGTAATACATTAGTATAACTGTGCTAAATCTGAGTATAGATTCTCATAAGAGGAGTCAGTACAACATTTAGTGGCCCTGCCCTAGAGGAATCTTTTTTTTTTGTTTTGTTTTGTTTTAGTTGTTTGTGTCACACCACCCAATGTTCAAGGCTTACTACTGACTTTGCACTCAAGAATCACCCCAACTTTGCCTCCTGCGGCCCCCAGGTAAATTGAGTTTGAGACCCCTGAGTGTTTAGTGTTCTTGAAATAGAATTGTCCACTTAGATCAGTACCTTTTAAGGTAACCTAGATGCAAAAAAGATGTGGTATAGTTAGTTTTGATTTCCAGAATTGTACAATCTATTTGAACACAGTGTTTTGAAATTCCATCCATAGTAGGTGAATTTGAAGAAGACCATTGAGAAAAATTACTAAAATCATAAACTCTGATTAAAAAAATCAAATTAAAATCAGGTATATTACTATTAAATGTTTCCATTTATCTAAAACTTTATCATTTTTATTAAGCAGTTAGTTACTTGAACTTGACAACAAGGATTTACTCATATTCTATATAATATGTCCAGGAAGCTGAAGAATTTTGGAGTAATTTCACTGTTTCAAATCCCTGGTCAAATGTTCAGACCTAGCCTAAGCCTAATCTGGTAAGTATATGCATGCATATTATTATTATTTTAGAAATAGATGCAACTAATACATCTTTTTAAAGTAGTTTATTATAGGACAAGGCAGGGAAACATTATTTTTCCTTTTTCATGTAGTTAGAAAATATATTACAGAAGTGGGTTGGTGCCAACAGTTCAGACTATGAGAAGGTGATGGAGAAAATAAAACTATGGTGCATTGATAAAAAAGAGGAGAGTGAGACAAAATATGACAGAATGCGGGCACAGAAAAAAGGAGTGTTGCCCATAAAGCAAAGGTTACACCATCAGTTGTTTGCACAATAAGTTCTTTTCATGACTTGCTTATGAAAATTAAAACATTCCTTGTTTCAACCAATTTGAATATACAATTATATTAAAAACGGTCAGTCATTGGACTCCAAGATAGGGTTTAAAGCCTGATCTAGATGCTTACTAGCAATTTAAACTTTAGCAAATTATTTAAATTCTTAGATTCTCAGTTTATCTAATTTCCAAAATGGAAAAAGTTGTTTTAATGTTCCAATGAATCACACACAATTAAATGCTCATTATAATGTACATGAAAGAATAATATGATTAAATATTGATTTATAAGTGCTAAAATACCTATCCATAAAAGGATATTTAAAAAAATATCCCTATTGATGTATACACATACACAGACACTCTAAATATTTATTTTTGTCATATTTTCTATTTGGTACTTTTGAGAAGTATTGATTCAGCTAGAACCAACTGCAGATGTGGTGATTTTAAATTTTTTTGTTCAGTATTTAGATTTTCTTAATTCAGATCATAAGGATTATTGTGAACCACATTATGATATTTTACCCAAACAAATTTTACAGAAATTGTAACCAGGAGAGGGAATTAGATATGAAAGTTATTTCAGATGAATTTAATTTATTATTATTATTATTTATTATTTTTGGTTTTGGGTCACACCCAGCAGTGCTCAAGGGTTACTCCTGGCTCTATGCTCAGAGAGTTTAATTTATTATTATAAAGTGGAAATTATAAAAAGGACGATGCCAACAAAATTATAACTAATTTGGACATGATCAAAGGGGACAATACAAAGCTAAAACTTTATATAAATATGACTCCTTACTCAATTCAAGTTATCTCTAGAAGTCAATATACTTATTGTGTTGCTTCACAACTGCGTATTTGTGAAAATTGGGGGTTCAGAGAAGTTATATTACTAAAGAATATAATGATGTCTTTCTCCAAAGACTATATTATACTACTGTACTACATGTTGTTTCAAATAAAAAAAAATAATTCAATAGTAGACTGATATTTAGTGGAAAACATTCTTTTTGTTCAACAAAGGTCTTCCTAGGAAATAAAAAGATTTCAGGTTGAAAATAAAATCTGATATTGGGAATATATTAAATAAAAAGGTTAATTTATTTTGTATATTTCAAGTTTTTTTTAAAGGTACTAGTAATTTTATTTTAAATTTAACTATTTTACTTAATTTTTAGTGATTTTAACACCTTCATGCTGTTTTTAATATCATTGCTAAATATTTCAAAGGACTGAATTGAATATTGCCATATGAAGATGTGAAGTCTCCAAGGAATGAAAAATATTTATTTAAATTCACTCTACCTAAATTAAGTACTCACTTTCCACATTTAAAGGTTTTGGATTGATTTTTAAATGTTATTTTCTCATTGATATCCTTGTTTTCTTATTGATATCAATTGATAAGCCAAAGATCCTTATAAACAAAATTTTACTTTTTAGTCTGTCTCCTTACTACCAATTTTATGCCTCCATTCACAACTTTCTGTCAGCAATTTTTTCTAACAAGTTATATTACTATGTAAATTACTAATGCCTATTTTTTATTTTTCTTTCGTTTTTGATATTTTTTTGGTTTATTGAGTCACACCCTGTGGCACTCAGGGGTTACTCCTGGCTTTGAGCTCAGAAATCACTCTTTTCTGAGGGAACCATATGGAATGCTGGGGATTCAACCCACAGCCACCTTGTGTCAACTATATGCAAGGCAAATGCCCTACCCATGTGTTACCACCCTGGCCCCACAAATGACTATTATTATTTTTCTTCGAATATATTCTTCAACTTTCTAGAGTTTGGGGTCAATTTTCCATATATAAACATGTATTTGGAATATTACACAGATAGTCAGGCCAAATTGTTATTTTCCTTTGAGACAGAAATGTCCTGGTGAATTTATTAAATCTTGTTCTCAGAAATTACAATTTTCATATTTAGATGTTTTCAGAATGAATCATTTTATTTACATATTTTTTGTTGGAGATTGTAACTTTTTTTTCTGATATTGTGCTCAGATATGATCCCTGGCACTGCTCAGTGGACTATACACAGTGTCTAGAATAAAACTGGGGTCAGCAGGGAACCTTTATATTTCTGACCTCTGTTTACACATTTCTTAAATACCTTTTCTTTTTCTAATCATCATGATGTTTTGAAATTCAGACACTGGAGCCAAATTTTTCTGGGCTTGAATTCTACTTTTTCTACTTTTGGCTGTGTCCATGAGTTCAATGGTCATTTGCCTGAGTTCCCTTGTCTATTGATCAGTATTACTGTTTTATGTCCCTTACAGTGAAAATGAAATGAGGTTACAGATAAAAACATATTTAACAAAACTGATGAAATATAGTGTGTGCTTCATAGAAATAATATTCTCTAATTTATCATCCTAATATAAGATGCTGATAATATATCTGTTATGTACACATGCATATAATCACTAACTGTATTTTTAAATCACAATATGATATGTTATATGTAAATTGTTTTCAAAAATAGTTTCCAATTTAACTTTTCAGGTAATTTAAAGCATATTACAGGTCTACTAGTACAAGTCTAGTCTACTACTTCAAGTATGGCTCAGATTGCTTCTAAAACTTTTGATTCATCTGATCATGCTGTACTTGAAAGAGACATGGACCATGACTTTTGGCAATATGTTATGTCAACTCCCCTCACGTTGGCTGAGCCAGCACACCTGTTGGATATCAGAACAGGACGCAGCTGTATAGTAGGTTTTACTATAAGCACTACTCTGTGGTTGCAGATGGAGTAAACATTTGTGAAAACTTCTTCTTATCGAAACAAAGATTGCTGAAAGAGTGGGAAGGGATTGAAATCTCCTGAATAAAACACAATTAGATGTAAAAGTCAAGTTGAACTCTGATTTCATTTACTCTCTTAAACAAACACCTCCCTAATTACTATTACATTTGAGCCTAGTGCCTCGTCCTTTGGGGATAATGGAATAAAAACTGTCTCAGTTCTCAAAAAAACATGCAAACATGGCTGAGGTAGAAGGAAAACCAGTAAAAAACAAGTATGTCACTTAGTCTATGCTGCAGTAAAGTTGAATAGAAAGCTATTCAAAATCGGTGACATAAAACAATCTAAACGTATGCACAATGGAGTTTGTAACCCAGGGTTCCAAACCTTTCATTTTTAATTTACACTACCTCAGGATTCTTTTATGTATTTTCCTCTAATGACATTATTACTTCTCCCAAAATTAAAATCTTATACCACAAATAAATTATGAGTATATTTATATTTTATATGTATACAGATGTGGGATCTAATCTATTCTACAGATCCCTGAGAAGCTTCAAGAGATTACAATTTTGTGACTACATATTGCAGGTAGCAGAAAGTTTCAAGAAAAGAGCATAGAATAGCATTCAGCCCAGTGAAAATAGCAGTGGCAGCGATGGGTGAAAGAACCTTCTATATTTTGAAAATTGCTAGAGCGGTTAGAATATCAGGTTAAAATCTGGGCTTGCTAGAGAGAATGCTGGTGAAGCAAGTACATTACTCTAAGCCACAATATGCACCTCATCATAGAATAAGTATTTGTTTCTTTGTGACCTTTCCTGCTTGCTTACGTATGACTTGGGCCTGATTTCTTGAGAAACTTGGTTTCTCAAGGCAAATTCTCCCTACTTTATTCTTTAAAATGTTCCACAATTGAAGGGGAGGATTTTTTGCAGCATGAGGCTGGCAACTGGGGCTTGAAACCTGCTGTATGCCTTGTGAATGGGTCATCTGGGAAATTAAGGGAAATGAATCACTGAAAACAGCTGTGTGGTTGAACATGCTTTGGCAGTTGGCCATTGTTTGCCATCATAGCAGCAGCAAATAATCAACCTGTACTCAATTTTACTTACATATTTAGCTCAAAATCTGATCTAAAGGTGCTTTCTGCATTTCATTTCTCATGAGAGTCTTATCTTTATGTGTGTAGAGAGTGAGAGACAAAAACAGAAAAGGGGAAAAAAGAGAAAGATTGAGATCGAAAGAGAATAAGATTGCTCATTTATTTATGATATTTGATCAGATTTTTTCCACCTCTGCAGTTTTAGCGATTAAGGAAATGATGTCAGGAATAAAATAAAATTATGTGGTTCTTTACCAAATGTTTGTTTACTTATTTTCTAAGCCAAATATTTAGTTATGATGCAATAAACATGAGGTTCCCTGGAGGATGTGGGCAGGATGAAGAAATAAGACAGTAAATCTGAAGCCAGACAGTTCCAAATAACCATAAAGTCACTATATTAATCTGGAACTTAAAAATGTTAAAATAATTTCCTGACCCATACCTAATGACTTCACTGAATTTTTAAACTCTATAAATAGCAAAAACTCTTCAACTGAGAATTTTGTAAAATTAAATTCTGAAGCCTGTTTTGGGCATTTGAGTTATGTATATTTCTGCGACATATGGAAAATGAGGAAGCCTTAAACTGCTGCATGCAGACCATCATGTAGATATAATGTAATTGTGTGCAGCTGTGATATTTGTTCTTCTGGGTTTTATTAGGGGCACTCTAATTAATTAAAGAAGGACAGATGTCAGCACTGAGTTCTTTGTTCTTTTAGCTAAGGAATTATTTGCAGCACATGATACTATTTGAATGAAAATGATTCATCAAAACTATGTTAAATAGAGACAGATAGACAAATAAAATTAAAATGGAAGAACTGAACCTTGCTGTGAGTTGCAGCTGAGAAGAAGCACAGTTTAATATGTGACATTTCCTTCTATTGGAGGTCCTTAATTGGCTGGGTATGCCAGAATTCCCACTGCAGACCCCTTTCTGATCCTATACTACTAGCATTATTTTGATATCTGTACAGTAGACTCACTCACTTCTTTTGATGAGAAACATTAGGGTTCAGGTTCAAATTGAGAACTTTGCACCTACAGTAGACTTTCTGAGACATTTGGGGCACCCAAATATTTGAAAAGAATCATGGAATTATGTGGATTGAAGAGAACTGGAAAGATATATTGTTCTACATTGCTTATCTTAACTTCAGCAAAGATGGGAGCTACACAGTAACTTTATTTATTTATTTATTTATTTATTTATTTATTTATTTATTTATTTATTTTTATTTGGTTTTGGGGCCACACTCGGCGTTGCTCAGGGGGTTGGTTACTCCTGGTTACTTCTGGCTGTCTGCTCAGAAATAGCTCCTGGCTGACATGGGGGACCATATGGGACACTGGGATTCGAACCAACCACCTTTGGTCCTGGATCGGCTGCTTGCAAGGCAAACACCACTGTGCTATCTCTCCGGGCCCAGTAACTTTATTTTTAAATCAAGAAAGCTGTTAAGATCTGAAAATTAGAAGATATCCTCGATATATTGTCATATAAAGTGTGGCTTTTCCCCTATCTCAACTTTCGTTTGTCAAACAAGCTTATGTTGTAAAAAAAAATGAAGTTTAACTTTTAAGACTTTTCCAGACCTCCAAAAGAGTATTTAGAAATGTTGTATCGTAGTGCTCGCTTTGGCAGCACATATACTAAAATTGGAACGATACAGAGAAGATTAGCATGGCCCCTGCGCAAGGATGACACGCAAATTCGTGAAGCGTTCCATATTTAAAAAAAAAAAAAAAAGAAATGTTGTATCGTTTATATTCATGCGTTTGTAAAATTTTAAATGTACATTTACTAGATTATTTCTCTCTCCATCCCCACACTGATAACTTATCCATTATTTTGTTCCTTATTGGAACAATATTTTCATTTTCACGTGAAGTGAAGCTATGTAAATCATATTTATGCAATTTACAAACAGTTGTATATAGTTGTATCCTTGTAAGAATAACTTCTAGAAACTCCCACTATAATGTGACCAGCTACTTCAGAGCTTTGGCACACAGGTGTTCTCACAGGTGTAGGGGTCCTGCAGATTATGTTATGAAATAAAATGCCTCAAACATCTGGTGCAAGAAATAAGTAATGGAGGAAAGATAAATCTGACTTACAGAGCCAAAAACAAATTTATAGACTGTAATTCTAAATATTGTAACTTATATATGAGAGAAAATTTCTAGATGTTTCTTCTAACTTCACGTCCAAAAATGTTATAACATCATCAATACAAAGATGAACATCTGAGAAATCTTTTATTACTATCATTTAAGTACATAATCATATATACATTTACATCTGATATCATCCAAGCTAAATGATGTTGTTTATAGTTTATAGTCCAGCATTAAAAATGTGATACAATATCAATACAAAGGAAGAACAAGGATTAGGCTGCTACAAGAAAGAAATTAAAAACCAAATATAAAACTATTACAGAGTTGTAGTTGGTTTAAAATATATTTTGGAGATTTTCTGTAGACCCGTCACTTTATCTGAAGGCTTCTGGGATCATTTATTTATACTTGTATGTAATTTCCATCTTTTGCGTGTCAGCTAGACTACTGACTCACTTCTAAGAAATTGGATAAAACAAAGTGATGGGGTTCCATTGCAAAATAAAAGGAAGAGAAGATTATTCCATCTTTACAGAAAGTATTACTTTGTGGAAAGTAACTGTCATGCTGTGATCAACCTTGTATAGAGGAACACAGAACTCAAACCTGTCATTCTGGCCAACAGGCAAATGAAATTGCCTGCCAACATCCATGAAATATTCTTCGAATTAGTCCTGCTACTCGGGTGCCTTGAGATGGTTTAAGGTTGAGGTTTCTAAACTTATTTGCAACAGCCTTTTTTCAGAAAAAAATTACCTAGAGCTCCTGTGAAAATCTGCTTTCTTTAAGCCAGGATAACTTCTATTTGAACATACTACCATCCATTTCCATTAATCTAACTGAATAAAAACTGAACTTGACTCTAAAGCTAGGTATACTGTTGTCGATATCAATTTTTGTACTAATAAAATTAGTGTAAGCTTTGAGGGAAATAGACTAAATACAAGTTTTATATTCTGCTTTGTCACTATATAGATAACACCTTTTTTGCAGTTTCTAAAGTCCTATATGTGGTATAAAATTTTTAAAGAGTGTTCATATTAATCTATACTTACTTAATATTGTGATGTTTTATACTGAAAATATATTTAAAGTATTTAGTATATTTGTAATTAAACATATCTAAATTGTAAATTCATTATGTTTTTTCATATGTATTTCTCTTTGGTACTATTTTTATGTAGAGGAAAAAGGAAGACATAAAGAAAGCAAAACATGCTTTAAAACTTAGAATTTTATCTTTAATCCATATAGATTGATTATAAATTAAGTAGATGAAAGGAAAAATCTAAATTAATTGTTTACAGAGGGGCTAGAGAGATAGCACAGTGGTAGGGCATTTGCCTTGCATGCAGCCAAGAAGTGATGGATGTGGGGTCAATTTTCAGCATCCCATATGGTCCCCTAACCCTGCCAGGAGCGATTTCTGCATGCAAATCCAGGGGTAACTCCTGAGTGACGCTGGGTGTGGCCCTCGAACCAAAAAAAAAATATGTGCCTATAATAGAGTTGATCAGGTCAGTCTAACATCATTTGACCTCATATGTAGACATATAGAAGAACATCTGCCATAAGATCTGCTAGATATGATTGCTAGTATTTCTCAGCAATAGCCCTGCATAAGGACTAAAATATTTGCCAAGAATAAATCCGAGATTATTCTATCAATCAAAGATCCAAATGGATGTGCAAAGACTTTTCATTCAAACTGTTTAATAGCAACAAACACAAAAGCATACTTGTCAAAATAATTGGTTTATTAGCAAGTGATACAGAGAATTGTACATATAAAGTGACAGTTCAGAACAACGTGGTAGAATAAATATCTTCAGTTGAAAGAGGTTTATGACATGTTGACAAAAATTTTGATAAATAAAGCTGACATGATACCATCTCAGACTAAAAATTATAAATTTAATTCTTTTCTTAGCTTATTTCTCTCCCTACATTTGCTTTAAGTACAACTCATATAAACATGTATTTACATATACCCACAAATGCACAGGGGCACAGATATATAAAGATATACCAGAATATTTAGAGCAGTTAGCTTTGGGTGTTTTTATTTTAAATCCATTTTATTTTATTTTCATATTTTATTTTTGCTTTAATATACAGTTTTTATTTTTTCTTCCCCATGACTATACTCATTTTATGATAATCATTATTTGTGAACATAAATAATAAGAAAATACTACAAATGCTTCATCATTTTGCCTTGAAATTTGAACTGATATTCTTAGACCTTCTTAATCAGGGATTTGTACTTCTAGTAGAGAATATCTGATTCACAATCATTTCTACTTTGTTTTGATGATTTTATTCTTTGGTGTTTTTTAACAAACAGTTATAACCACTTACAGGATTCTCTCAATGGTCCATTTATTGAAGCTACTCAATATTAGTTATACAATGTTTAGCTTCATATTTTAATAATTCAAAATATTCATACCTCATATTTTGCTTCATCCAGCAAATAGTTATTAAATACAAAACATGATTTTATCACTTTTTATTATTAATATACATCTTGATATACATATTATTATAAATATAAGATGTAACAATTATTTTAGGGCCAAAGCGATAGTGAGTACAGCAGGTAGGGTGCTTATCTTATGTTGTAGGCACGAAGATAGGAGGTGCCTGATAATAAATGTGTGGAAAAATTAAACCTAAGCCACACTGGGATAAAGGCTCAGTGGAAAATGATTGAGATGCAGAACTCCAGGTCCAATCCTGGATTCCTGAGCAGAGAGGTAACTGGACCCCTGGGAGGAGAAGCTCCACTATTGAAACAAAGGTCATGCAAAGAATATCAAAAGAAAACTATCAACTTCTCCAACTCTCCCCCCTGACAGCCACCCTAACAAAGACTAGGTGTGTATCAGGCAGTTTGGGAAAATGCACATAAACTAATTTGGTAGAGAAAGTGCTGAGCATATGCTGCCTACTTTTCCTTTCTTGAGATGTGTATTTTCACACTTTTTTAAAATATTTTTTTATTGTGACCAATGGAAATTACAAATCTTTCACAGTAATATTTAAGGTACATAGTGACATTGAATCAGGTATTCCCACCACCTGTGTTGTCCTCCCTCCACCCCTGTTTCCAGCGTCCCCCTCTTTTGCCCCCCGGACTGCTAGTATAATTAGTCCCCTCTTGTATAGCTTATTGTAGATTGGGTATGAATTCCGTTGTAGTTGACTTTGGGTTTGTTGTTTAAGTTTGATTATTTTTTATTTCTACTCAATGTTTATACAGTTGTTTGGTCCTGGTACCATCTATTTTTTCCCTCTCAATGTATGTGACAAAACAAGATGATTCAAGTAATGTGGTTCTATTTGAAAAAAAAATAAAATAAAACAAAACACAAACCAAACCAAACCAAGAGGAATCAGTCTAGAGGTTATAAATATCAATTTAAAAGAAGAAAGAGAAAAGAGAAGAAAAACATAACAGAAACAAAAACCACACAATAAACAAAACAAACAACAAACAAAACAAAACAAAACAAAAGAAACAAAAATCAAACAAAAAACCAAAGCCATTGGGCCAGAGAGATAGCATGGAGGTAAGGCCTTTGCCTTTTTTGCAGGATGGTGGTTCAAATTCCAGCATCCCAATGCATGCCAGGGCGATTTCTGACTGTAGATCCAGGAGTAACCCCTGAGCGCTGCCGGGTGTGACAAAAACAAACAAACAACAACAACAAAAAAAAACCAAAAACAAAGCTACAACTACAAAAATAAAAAAAAATATCGTCATACAATACACTATTTGTATTAAATACAACTTGCTTTATAGGATATAGTCTTTTTTATAGGAAGTCTGAAATATTCTATTATTTTGAATATGATCAAATCAAAGCTAAGAAAGTTGAGATGATTTACTACTAAGTTGCTGAGCACTAGATCATAGCTATTCTTTTTGTTTGTTTTAGAGATGAACCTGGTAGTGCTCAGCAGTTATTTCTGGCTCTGTACTCAGAAATCTCCCCTTCTGGTTTTTAGGGGACCATATGTGATGCTGGGGATTGAATCTGGGACAGCTGCTTGCAAGACAAGTGCCTTACATGCTGTACTATTTCTCCAACCCTGTTTATAGCTAGACTAAATAATATTAGAGGCCAACTTTTCATATACTACTCTCAAATAAAATGCACACAGTCAAGATATAACAGAAATAATAATTATTATTTTGCTGTAAATTGGAATAAAATAAGTAAAAAAATAGATGGAAAAAAAGATAATATATTCCTAAAGTTCACCACCTCCATATTGATAACAATGTGACATACCAGAAACTGTTTTACACTTCTCTTCAGAGAGTAAACTTTTGTAAAAAAGAGAATATATAATATAGCCTGTGCAATAAAATATTATTTCACCTTGTTTTCATTTATACAACTTTTTATCATAGTTCACTTAAGACCACAATAAATTAGTATTTCAGTGATAGTTAATATTCATACTGAGTGGGAATTGGATTTTATGCATTTAATAACTTCATATCATAGCACATTTGTATGATAAAATAAACAGCTGACTCTTACTTGTAAAAATGCACTTTAATTGTCATAATTGGCATCATAATTGACATTTAGATTTTTCTCTACATTTTTCATTGTTGATAATATTATACTATTTTATACTATCACTTTATCAGGGAGACTAGCACATATCAAAAAGAAAATAATCAAGTATAGTTAGCAGAGATATGGGGAAAAGACATTATCTTCTGCTTATAGAGTAGTTGACTGGTTCAACCATATTGAAACATACTATGGTCACTCCTCAAAAAACTAAGAATCAAGCTTTCATATGAGCCAGCATTTCCACTTCTGGGCATCTAATCTATGTACCATCACTCTTTAAAAATGTGCTTTTTTTCTATTTTCATTGCAGCACTATTTACAATGACTAAAACCTGAAAATACTTCAAGTTTCCAAGAATAGATAGCTGGATAAAACAATTATGGTATATATACACAATGGACTCTATTACTTCTTAACAGTAAGAATAAATAAAATCATGAAATTTGCTGCTAAATGGATAAACCTAGAGAGTATTCACCAAAAGGAGATTGCCAGATACAAAAGAATCATCCTAAGTGAGATATAAAGAAGCACAATAAGGCCAAAGACAACATAACCTGAGAAGTTTTCTACATAACTGAGTTTACCATAGCAGGGAGTTTATGAAGATGAGAAATGTGAGGGAGGAGGCTTGGAAGGAGCCTGTACAATAGTAGAGAGATGAGGACTCTAGTAGATAAGGAGGCATTGGAAAACTAAAGACCTAAAACTATCATTAATAGTTACCAAATAATAATTTTGGTGGCTAAAATAAAATTTAAATATATGTGTGTAAATATATTTTTCAAAGTTTAAACTGTTCATTTTCTCTTCCTCTTCTTAAACAATGTTCCCTCTGTGCTATTAACAAATATTTATCATGAAAATAATAAAATCTAAAGGTTCATCTAAAATTCAATAAAAGTAAAACATTGTAGCCCTTAATATGGGTTAAAATCCAGTTTTAAAATGCCATTAATATGTAACATATAGTTTTGAGATTTGTTGAAGATGACTGGTATGCAACACACCTACATTCATAGACATCAAATTTTGATTGAGGTGAGGTTTGAACCCTTAATATTCAACTGGTTCAATTATTTCAGTTCCTTAGAAGACAGGCTACAAAGCTATTATACTGCATTCCTTCATTCCTTCTTTTATTTCATAGGGTGGAAACTGTATTCTTAGGACCATACCAGTTTCACAAATTCTTGGATTTCATATGTTCTCTTGACCACTCCCTATCCATCTTCAATGGAATCCCAATTCATGTTTGTTTTTCATCTAAAAAATAGTATGTACATTAAAATATTTAAGAGAATATTGGATTTTCCTGAACTAGGAGAATATTGTTTAAATTAGAAACAGCAATAAGAATTTCTTTTCCTTTAACATCAGCAACTTATCTTTTATTTTATTTTTCCCAGCTCATTTGTTTGGTTTTGTTTTTTGGGTCATACCTGGCAGTGCTCAGGGATTACTTCTGGTTCTACAGTCAGGAATTACTCCTAGCAGTGCTCAGGGGACCCTATGGGATACTGAGAATTGAACCCAGCTCTGTAATGCGCAAAGCACATGCTCTAACTAATGACAGTTTCTCAGGCCCCAACAGCAGTAACTTTATAAGAAATGGACATCATCTACTAAAGTAAAATTCTATTAGCTAAATTATTCCCAGAATCTCTGCACCTGTTTGACTTATTTTTTTTTTCCTTCTAAAACTCAGCATTATTCCTCAATCCCTTCAGTCAGCATTGGTCAGAATTTCAAATTTCATATGGTTTTAGAGAGAATAATTATGTCTGCATCTCATTTCTGTGTTTTTGATATATGCTCCACTCACACTTACTATTTTATTCATGGTTTATAATGCAGATAAATGAAATTAAAATATTTATTTTATGCATTATCAAAATGATTTGTAATTGTATAATTTCCTCTCCCTTTTTTTTACCTAAGGTGCATAATTCTCCCCATTTTTAGCATTTTAAAATTTGGGTCATTGTCCATATATATTTATATAAAACCAATTTGACAATCAACAGTAGCTGGATCTCAAAGTGGAAAGTTATAATAATGACTCAAATATTGTATTTGCTTTTACAAGCCAATGCTATGCTTTTTAAGTGAACCAACTAGATTTTCCCACACTAGTCTATACTAGTTGCTCTCTTGTTAATGGTAGTTCTGACAACTGCTTTGTCTTCAGTTCAATGAATATATGTGACCACTGCAGCTGCAACTAATGTTCATATCCTACAGTTTGATACATTTAGAACACCAGTGCACTGAAGATTTTTGGTTCCAGTTGACTAATAACGTGGGTTTTGACGTCCACCAGAATATGGCATTTCAGAGAAGAAAAGCCAATATTTAACTGAACTCTATGACAGTTTGAGCTTTTGTTAAACAAATAAAGATAAATTTTTTTTTGTAAATGCCAAAATAGACTATGTAATATAAATATGTCTGAAGAGATTTTTTCTGTAAAGACATTTTGTTTCCTTGGTATTCTTAGTGGCTGCCAGGCAACTGAAACAGTCTATAACAGAAAACTAAGAATGTTAACAATTGGAATAAATAAAGAATGTTAACAATTGGAATAAAATGTTTTGAAAACATAGAAAATAAAAAAAAAATAGCTTTATAGATGTAAGATGTAAGATGTAAGTTATAAGAAGGGCATGTGTATATTCTACAGAGAAAGATGAATGATGACTCTATGAACCTATTATGATAACATTACTAGTACTCAAAATATCACCCTAAACCAGGGGTCTCAAACTCGTGGCCCATGGGCCATTTGCGGCCCTCCGTACAACATTTTGTGGCCTGCGACCGGTATTCGGGGTTATTCGCTTACCGAATAATCGCAATAAAAATCGCATTAAACATTCGCATACCCGGAGCAGTTCTGTTTGGGGTATGCAAATGTTTAATGTGACTTTTTGTGATTTTTTTCTTACTAATGCGATTTTTTTACTGCAAATATTCGGTAAGCGAAATCCCTTATGCGGCCCTGCCTCACCCAGACTTTGCCTCCTGAGGCCCCCAGGTAAATTGAGTTTGAGATCCCTGCCCTAAACCTTTTTGGCTAATGCAGAATTGACCAACCTGTCAGTATCTTTTTATGTGGATGTTTATTTTTTCAGAATAGATGTCATTATCTATAAATATGATTATTAATCATATTTTAAATACCAAGAAATTAATCACCAAGAAATTTAAAATCTCTGGACAGGGTGCTAACCCAAAACTATTGGAGAATATAAAATACTCAGATTTTTTTCACTCAGAGGGATGAATTCCAAGATTAGTGTTCTCCATTTCCCAATATTTTTCATGAATATATTTCACTTGAATGTGGCCCAACAATAAAGCTTTCCATCCCTTCTCCCTAGCCCCACTTACCTGCTACAGTTTCCCAAAACTTCCCCAAAATCATTGCTCAGAGTACTTGTCTAAGATCTTTTAGGTTATCCACTATCACTGTTGTAAATGTTTGGCTTCTATGTTCAGTAATTTTTACATTTTAAATAAATGAACACTGATAAGATTGTTTAACAATTATCTTGGTGATTAAAAGTAAATGTCATCCATTGCAATACCAGAGAATCATATAAATACTTAAATTCTAGCTGATGTTATTCCTGGATTATCAATTGTTCTTGACTTTCTATTAGCCTATAATATTGTTTTTATATATTTAAACTTATGTTGAGTGTGAATTTACAACTTTGGCAAATCGCAGGGGTCTCAAACTCACGGCCAGCAAGCTGCAAACGGCCCTCCGTACAACATTTTGTGGCCCTGTCCTCGAGGAATCTTTTTTTGTTTTGTTTTGTTTTAGTTGTTTGGGTCACACCCTCCAACGTTCAAGGCTTACTACTAACTTTGCACTCAAGGATCCGACTTTGCCTCCTGCGGCTCTCAGGTAAATTGAGTTTGAGACCCCTGTGACTGTGCATATTATTTTAATGATGGCACATTTAATTTGTGTAATGTATACAGAATCTGTATTCATTTTTTTTTTAAGTTCCTGTTTAGGGGCCGAAGCTCTAGCAGATCAGTAAGGCGTTTGCCTTGCACGTGGCTGACCAGATTGGACCTGGGTTCAATCCCCAGTGTCCCATATGATCCTCCAAGCCAAGAGCAATTTCTAAGCGCATAGCCAGGAGTAACCCCTGAGTGTCACTGGGTGTGGCCCAAACCCTCTCCCCACCCAAAAAAAAGTTCCCGTTTAGGAGCCAGAGCTATAGCACAGCTGTAGGGCATTTGCTTTGCATGTGGGCAACCCAGGATGGGCCCCAGTATGTTTACAGGCATCCCGTATGGTAACCCTGAACCTGCCAGGAGCTATTTCTGAACTCATAGCCAGGAGTAACCCCCGAGCGCCACCGAGTGTGACCCAAAAACTCAATCTTCCCAAAAAAGATCCAGTTTAATATGTTCCTCCATTAGTACATGCTATAGTACGTTAGTACATGCTATCTTGACTTTAATGCTGAACTTAGGGGTAAGAAACTTGATGAGAAGCTTTTTAGAGTTTCCTTCCTTACCTGACACATAGTCAGAAAAGAGAAATTATCAAATGTAGTTACAAGGAATGTGGAAATATATATATATATAATTTATATAAATATAAATAAAATATAAATATTTAAATATATAATCATATAATTAAATATAAATGTATAAATACAATATATATTGTTTATAATATATGTATACAACAGAGTAAGTTAAATAAGGAGATATTGAGTACAGGAATATTTTAGTGTTTTCATTCCTAGTGCCTAATAGTTGTGCTCACCTAGGACTCAAGCTTTTCTTTAAATTTTATTTTATTTTATTGAAACTATTGCTATTTACAAAGTTCTTCATAGTTGGGTTTCATGAATGAGTCTTAGCCACACCTACTTTCCACCACCAATGTCTCTAATTTTCCTCCAACCCCCCTTGTCTGCCTCAAGATAGGTATTTTACTTATGTCTCTCTTTTTTCTCTCTTTTTTTTTTTTGTCGCTTCAGTATTGTTAATAAAGGGGTACCATGAATATCACTTTGATTCCATCATTCAATTCTTGTCTGGAATGATTAGTTCCAACTATCATTGTCATTGTGGTTTCTTCTGTACACTGACTGCACTGCTCCAATACTTGAGGTAAGCTTCCTTCCATAGACAGTCCTACTGGCCCTCATCTCTATTGTTTCTGGACATTATTATCACACATTTTTTCTTATGACCCTAAAATGAGTAATACATAATATGTCTATTCCTCCCTCTCTGATTCATTTCACTCAAGCTGCACAGTATTCCATTGAGAGCTTCCACTGCTTTTGTTATGGCGTTGCAATAAACATAAGAGTGAAATTTTCTGCATGGTGTTTTGGGGTCCCTAGATTATATCCCTACAAATGGTATTGCTTGTATGGAAGCTCAACTTCTAGTTTTGCATATTTAGAAATATCTGTATTATTTTCCACAAAGGCTGGGCCATAAGGTAATAAATATTTTTTGATATACCTCCTATGATGTAAAAGTACAGCATCTTCCTTGACCACAATAAACATTTGAGGATCATTGCATCATGTTTGAAGTAAGATTTTTGACAACAGTATTCTTCATACTGTTTATTACTATTATTATTATCAGTATTTTATTATCATTAATCAGTTGTATTATTATGTTTACTTACTACCATTTTAGAGAAAGAAAATATATACATATAAGATTCTAAAACATATATAAATTAATCATTCAATGAATTGACTATGATAATAGATCAGGGTTGTTTATTAATAAACAGGATTTAGAGTGACAGTTATCCAAGGAAAAAGCTAGGTATCTGAGAGGCAGGACCCAGGTCATTTTTCCTTACTTCAGCAATGTCATTCCACTTTAAGTCTACAATGGACGCAGATATAGACCTCTGGGATTTGATAATGAGGATGCCAGTATATGGAGAAACCAGTTACAGTAAGTATATCTTGCTTTCTTGTTTCCACATAAACCTCCTAGAAGTTAGTGTGAGCCTGTGAGCATGAAAAGGTTCTAAAATGAGTTCCTTTACTTCCCTTACCAAAATTTTAGTAAAGTTTGAAATTAGACTTTAAAATGCAACTTAAAATCTATGAAAATATTCACATTTATTTCTTACCTGGGTTACTTAATGGCATCACAGCAAAAAAGAGCATGCTTCTTTCTCTTGTGCATAAATTTCTTTGTTGACCTTATGGACACATTTTACTGTATTAAATAAGTGTTTAGGCACATTGTAGAGTTCCTAAAGTGAAATTAGAAGAACTTTGTAATAGTTAGAAAAATGGCTAAAAGTAAAAATTAAAGAATATAGCAAAACTTTCTATGTTCAATAAAAAATCTTGGTGTGTAACTTATTTCTATTATTTTATTATGTAAAAATTAACAGATACATACTTAGCTATGCTCATAGCCATTGAGTTTACAAGAAGTATAGGTGGCCAAATGGTGCTATATTTGGTGGGAATAGAAGACCATGTAATGCTGAGGATTGAGCATAGGGCCTTGCATATACCAATAATCTGCTCTATCACCCAAGTTATACCATTCACCCTTGACCTATTTTAGGAAAGGATGGTAGGAGGAGACACAACATGAAAATAGTGGTAATAGTTAAAAGCCACAACATTCTATATATAAAAGTGATTGTGATCACAATTTATAAGGATTAGTTAGAACTGGATCAATTTAAGTAGTCTTGAGAGCTGAGCAAAGAGAATTCATTTTATGTATAAAATAACTGGCATATTTGGAATATTCCTAAGAAAGGAATAGTACCAGTGGTCTTTGGCTTGAAATAAATCAGATCAAGAGACAAATATTAGGATGATCTCACAAAGAGGTGATATACATATATAAAACAAAACAAGTGAGTAGGCAATGTCCAATGTAAATAAGACTAATAATAGAACTGATGGTAAATATTGGGGGTTGGAATGTAGGATTGAAGAGTTCTTTAAAGAGTGGTATAAAAGTATTGGTGTGTAAGGTGTGTCAGATAACATTATAGCTCTAAATCTATAAACATATTCTACTAAAAAGAAATGAAAACATATAATATATATGATCATTCTATTTATGATAACAATTTTTAAAGATTTATTCAGATCATAGCTCAATAACTTATTTGAACTTATTTTCTGAACTTCAACCCAGTCTTACTAAACAAGAAACACAAAACTGTGTGCTTAATATGCTTCTAGGTGATCATGATAAATATTCAAGAATTAGTCAAACTGCAGAGAAGGGGAAATGCCTTCTTACGAGTCACCTGATGAAATTTGAATTTATTGCCTTCACATGTTTGAAGGCAGCAGGCAGTAATTCACTCAGCATTGTGATAATAGGTCACCCATCCCATAACAAAAGAATGGACATGTGACCCTTTTACATAAGGAATGCACTAATGCTTCTTTCTTTCCTGTTCATTTTTAGAATTCCATTTAAAGTGTAAAAAGTATCCCTTAAACTCAACTTCTTGCACAGATAAATACAGGCGGGGAAAGTAATTAAGAGCTAAAATTAAGCTATTATTCCTCCCATCTTTCAGACTTCTAATTTTCAACTGAAAAAGGTTTTATATTACATCCTTATTCTCAAATCATACAGGGACGTTCATATAACCCTCCGAATGTTTTCTTACGTGTTGTTGCACTTAGGAGACATCATGTTTTACTTTGGAATTCTCTGGAGCATTTTCAGAGCCATTCTCAAAGATGTTTCTCATTAATTGTTCATAAGCTACTGTCAAGGTGTAAGAATGAAGCATATAGAGCTGTAGGGACATGACCAGGCATGGTGACTATAGAACTCTTCTTTGAGTCCTCTTAAACCTCAAACATGGTCCTTGGTGCACAATGCTGCAACTTACCCAGAATCCTAGAGCCCACTTTATTAGGCATGCGTTATATACTGTGATGGAAGAGATGAGGGAAAGTACTTCAGAATCTTTAGACTCTAGCAGGGGTCTTCAAACTTTTTAAACAGGGGGCCAGTTCACTGTCCTTCAGACTACTGGAGGGCCAGATTATAGTAAAAACAAAAATTATGAACAAATTTCTATGCACACTGAATATATCTTATTTAGAAGTGAAGAAACAAAATGGGAATAAATACAATATGTGGCCCGCGGGCCGTAGTTTGAGGACCATTGCTCTAGAGAGTCAACCAATACTATATTATTAAAAAAACAATAGTTCAGCTTTCTTATTAATGCATCTTACCCATTTTGATTCATGAACTTTTTGTGAATGCAAAAATAATAATAATAATAACACGAAAGAACTCATAGAGTTTGGAAGTAAATCTACAGGATATGAAGACCTACCTCATTTTCATCCCTAATAGATAATCCCATGATTTATGAAATACTTCTACATTATTTTGTAGACTGTAAAGCATCAAATTGTGAAGGTGTTAGACATTTGGAGTTGTTAGCCAAGAACCAATTTTGAGGCTTGTAGTATATAACCCACCTAATTTTATCATATAGATCAGAAAGGCAGGAATGAGGTTAAAATGAATGAAAGCATTCTTTGGAGTAGACTACTAGAGTTCTACCTATCTCTACAAATGATTAAAAACTATCAGAGTCATGAGAAAATATTATTTGCAGATTCAACTATATTACCTACCTCTGATGGCTTATATAATAATTTTATAAGGAATTAAAGAATGGAGCAAGAAAGGGATATGCTTGTTAATGTAACCATCATCTCTCCTTTTCTTTGTGACACTGTGTCTGGGATACCTACTTTATGATTTTAAATCTAGTTCCTCAAATTATTAAAACAGTAGGTATAAGGAATGAAAAAGACTGCAAGAAAAAAAAAAAAAAACAACATAAAAGGGCTTTCTCCTTTCAGGCTGCTTCCTTTCTTCTGTTTCACCTGGTCTTTGGTTAAGCATAGTCATGCTAGTTTTGGCCTGCATTTCCCCCTTATTTTATTCCCTAAATGAGCATCATGTTGAAAATACTCTTCCTCCACTAGTCTCAAATGACTATGGCTGCCACCTTGTAGATCTGTATTTGTATCCACAGGGAACCACTTTCCATATTTTAAAATTGATGACAGTGGAAAATTCTCTCTCTCCAAGATAAACTCTTGCAATTCTACCAACTTCATACTACTAATAACACCAACTAGTTTTCTTGATTACCCCAATGTTAGAGATAGTAGTTATTTGCTGAGGTTACGATATCATGTTATCTCTATTTTTCTCTTTTGGCTTTTATATTCAAGTCCATTGTTTCTCAACCATTTGTTCATCATAGCCTCATTCTAATCTTGTTTACTTCCTGTGATCTTTTTCTCATACCAGTCTTGTGCCATTTCAACTTCACCATCCATGTGATTTTCAGAAAATGAATGCATGGAATTCCACACTGAGTTTACTTTGGGGCCCACTGGGAACCATGTGACCTTCAGTTGAGAAATGCTGTTCTAGAACAGATTGTGCCAGTTCCTAGTATTAAATTCTCTTTGTTAAAATTTCTTGAATGGCTTCTGTTTATCTGGCTAAAATTAAGTCTGACCAAGGAAACAGCTTTATCTTCTTCATTTGAGACCAAATGACTTTTATATCTTTGTTTTGTTTTGTTTTGTTTTGTTTTGGGCCACACCCGTTTGATGCTCAGGGGTTACTCCTGGCTACGTGCTCAGAAATCACCTCTGGCTTGGGGGGACCATATGGGACGCCAGGGGATCCAACCTCGGTTCGTTCCTTGGCTAGCGCTTGCAAGGCAGACACCTTACCTCTAGCGCCACCTCGCCGCCCCCGACTTTTATATCTTGAAGCATCTGGTTACTCAAAATATCTGTAATCATATCAGTAGCATAGGACCTCAGTGATATTGACAAGGCAAGAAGGACTATTTGATGACAACCAGCAGATGTCAACTGCATAAATGTAAAGTATTTATGAGAAGACTCTCTCCCTTTCAAAACCCAACATATGGCTATATTGTTCTTATCTCAATGGTTTACATCGATTTTTTTTACAACAAAACAGTGTGTAGTTTAGTAAAAATGATTTGTTAGATTACTTCATATAGAACAAGAAATGTACCATCACACTTCAAATTTATATCTGTATGCCTACGCACTTATATATAATATAAATACTTGTATATAATATAAATTCTTATTTTTCCTTGGGTCCATAAAACATGTAAAAGATCAAAAGATAAAAGACTGACACTTAAGACTCATAAAAACATTAGAATACTCTGTTTTTTTATGGTGGCAAATAACTGCATTATCATTTTTTTTCTAAATGGACTATATATTTTAGAAGGATGTTCAAGAGAAACCTCAAAACTCTTTAAAAACCTTACCAATAAAAAGCCCAGGAAGGCCGAAGATCTGCTAAAATTCTTGGTCCCTGGAACCCTGACCAATTCCATGGGTACTTCTGAACTTACTGTTTGCTTCCATCCATTTTTATAATCCTAGTCTTTAATTCCACCCATTTCTCTACTATGAAGGTAGGGCCAGAAACTACCACCATAACTGAACCAAAATTGAAGTAGTATTTCAACTGAGAAACATAAAATTTGAATTTTTGATTAAATAATATTAAATTTTAATATAGTGTTCTTTGAAGTATAGGAATTAGTTTTCTCTTTCAAAATCTTTTGCCCATCCATTTTCCCCAAAACGAACCTCAATACACATAAACACACACTCAACTTAATTGAAATAAAAGTGACAGGTGTCTATCCTTAAGATTCTAGTGACCTCATAATTATAATAGCAAGCCTAGTAATATTCCCTGTCTCGGGAGTCTGGACTTTCTCTCATATATTTATCTAGATTGGCCATGTTTGAACAGGAAAATCATCTTACTGAAGAAAATTTTCAGACATGATTTTGAGTGACCCATGCTACATAAATTGAGATGAATCATTCTCCTGAAATTTATTTAAAAATATCAATAACAAAAGTTCAACATAAATTGATTTTGTCACCATATACAGGTTTCTGTTGCTATATTTTTTTGGTAACAAGTTACTCTTCTAAACCATCTATCTTAATTTACATCTGATCTTGAGATTATACTTTGAATTCTTGGGAGTCCTCCAGCAGCTTTTAACACTCATACATTTTTTCATTTTGTTTCTGAGTTGGACTGCAATGCTCAGATTTTAGAAATACTTTCATGCTAGGGAATTATGAAGAAAAGATTTGCTTAAGTGCAATTAATGAAGAATAGTCGGACTCTTCGAAAAAGGATGCAGAATATAAAAGGTATTGTCTGTGAATTCACTTTGCTCTTCCAGACTATAAATCTTCAGTAGCTCTTAAAATTCTAATTCTCTGCTGAAAAATAAGATGGGATGCATAAAGATTACCTGATTTAACATTGCAGAAGAAAAGAAGAAACAAGGAATTTAAATGACTCTTCAGAGCTCATTTAAATGGCTATCATCAAAGCTATTGGACACAGCATTGATTTCCAATAGATAATTTGTGTTTGGGACCATCAAATATAATCCATTGTTTAAAAGCATATTATATGGCAGGTGCACTACAATTCCACAAGCATCTACTTGGCACTGACATTTAATTTAAAAGTGTGCACCAACTAGAAAACCCATAATGGGATATCTGGCTCAAGTTTCAACTT
The DNA here is from genome assembly GCF_024139225.1 of Suncus etruscus. Lineage (NCBI taxonomy): Eukaryota > Metazoa > Chordata > Mammalia > Eulipotyphla > Soricidae > Suncus > Suncus etruscus. Next base: position 10,346,720 of record NC_064867.1, read on the forward strand.
GCTTCTCCCCACAATCTACCATGTAAATGAAAAGGGACATTAATAACCCAACAGGTAAAATTTACAAGAACTTTTTGTCCCTGCAACCCATAGGTATAAATGTACTGATATAAAGAGTGAAATAAGAAAGACATAAAGATAATGTTTTAGACCCCCACATGCTTATTTCCACATCCAGCACTGCTTGTTCTCATTCTTTGTGCTGCATGCCAACCTCTGTGGTGTGAGATGGCATCTCATTGTTGTTTTGATTTGCATCTCTCTGGTGATCAGTGATGAGGAGCATTTTTTCATGTGCCTTTTGGCCATTCATATTTCTTTTTTGTCGAAAAGCACGTAGGTAAAACACTCCATGACATTGAGACTAAAGGCATCTTCAAGGAGGAAACCGCACTTTCCAAACAAGTGGAAACAGAGATAAACAGATGGGGATACATTAAGCTGAGAAGCTTCTGCACCTCAAAAGAAATAGTGCCCAGGATACAAGAGTCACCCACCAAGTGGGAGAAACTATTTACCCAATACCCATCAGATAAGGGGCTAATATCCAAAATATACAGGGCACTGACAGAACTTTACATCTAATCCCATCAAAAATGGGGAGAAGAAATGAACCCCAGTTTCTAAAAACAAACCAACTCTGCCAATGTGATCCCAGTTTAGCTTTCAGAAAAATTATCTTCTGTAATAAATTGAGCACTCTATTAAAAAAATAAAAAAATAAAAAATAGCATGAGCTCTGTTGCTATCCTGTTGATTCTTGAAACACATTTTAAATACAGTTCATGTTAACATATTATTCAATGGGAGGAAAGAAAAAAGGAAATAAAATGTCACTAGTATAGTGCTTTTAAACTTTAATATCAGCTAAACTATTTATTCACATTTCAAGTTTGAACTTGGATAAGGTCTGAGATATATTTTTTTCTCTGTCACAAGGACCCAAATGGCAAGAAAGCTAGCACGCCGTGGTCAACACTGAGTTGCAAATAACTAATAAGATAGAAGTAGTAGAAAGACTATGGGTTCTGTAGTTATAACTACCTATTTTATTCTATTCACTACCAAGAAAGTATCAAGAAAATCACTGAACTATTTTTGAACAGTGATTATCTTAATAACTAGAATGAGATAATTATAATGAAACTTGTTACAAGCAAATTAATGCATGGCAAGTGGTTCTGACAAGCTAAACCATAGAAATATTTGTCATTTATAGATATCATCCCGAATCTGAACTTTTTTGGGTTTTTTTTGGGGGGGGGTTGGTGCCACAGCTGGTGGTGCTCAGGGGTTACTCCTTGCTATCTGTTCAGAAATAGCTCCTGGCAGGAACCAGGATCCCTATGGGACGCCGGGATTCGAACCAACCACCTTAGGTCCTGCTGCTTGCAAGGCAAGCGCTGCTGTGCTATCTGTCCGGCCTCCCGAATCTGAACATTTTTATGGTTACTAGTTGAGGGGAAAGTTCCTCAATAGAACTCAGAGAATTGTTTTTCCCTATGTACTCTCTATAATCAATTTTCATAGTTTGGTGGAAAATGTCCTGCAGAAAGTGGTTAATGTTCCAGCAAGTCTGAGAACAGATTTCACTGTCATGCATAGTATTTGGTCTTGCTGAAATTTAATTCAACTGGTGACATTCATAGGCTGTGGTATAAAAACAGCTTGACAGTAATGACTGTGCACGCTATTTACTTTACTGTAGACTGGGGACTTTGGAGGGATTTCCAGACAATGGTGGGGGCTGAAAAGATGCCACTGCAGCCTGTGCAAACACACAGTGTGCCCAGGCGAACTTTAGTTTGGTTAATGGAAATCTCACAGCTGAGTAAACCTAAGAGCTGTTTGTCAGGTCTTCCTTCCCTTCCGTGGGAAACCAAGGGGGAAAGTGAATTCTTTTGGGATCACCCACAGGATGCCTCTCAGGTAAAAGGCAGATTTATATAAACCTATCTGTCTCATTTTCTTTTACACCACAGTGTTTCTCCTGAAGCATTTTTAGTTGCAAATAAAAGTTTCTTTTTAAGGCATAGTTTTACCTGACGGCCCTTGTTTTCTCATTTTTCTTCTCCACCAAAGCCCTGAAGTTTGGTTACATACTGGCATATTCTCTGAAATTAACATATATATATTTCAGTTTTCAATTTTCCCTATTTCAATGAAGTGGGAGCAATTCTGTGTGTGTGTGAGTGTGAGTGTGTGTGTGTGTGTGTGTGTGTGTGCTTTTGATCACACTGGCTGTATTCAATGCTTATTCATTCCTAGAACATTCCAGGATATCCTCTGGAAAGTATAGTGGTGTTGCTAGGGAACAAACCAGTATCAACAGTATATGCTTTACCCCATTCACTCTATAGAGTGGGAATAAATTGAAGTATTTAAAATTTAATTTTAATTGAATCACCATGCGATTACATTTCAATCATACAATGTTGCATTATTTGTACTTTCAACAGTGTACATGTCCTACCACCAATGTCCCCAATTTCCGTTCTGTCCCCCTCTAAACATTAACAAGAGTTTCAACATAAATAAAAATATATAAATAGATTCTATTCTGAGGTTCTAATTTTCACTCCTAAGATATTATCTTGTTTTTTTGTTTGTTTGTTTGTTTTTGTTTTGTTATGTTTTGGGGCCACACCCGGTGACGCTCAGGGGTTACTCCTGGCTCTGTGCTCAGAAGTCGCTCCTGGCTTGGGGGACAATATGGGATGCCGGGGGATTGAACCACGGTCCGTCCTAGGCTAGCGCTGGCAAGGCAGAAACCTTACCTTTAGCGCCACCGTGCTGGCCCCACATTATCTTGTTGATCTTGTTGATGTGAACAAATACTTGTGTTTGTTTTATAGAATCTACTATTGCTGAACAAAGAACCTTTCTTGAATTGTTAAAGAGAGATTTAGATTACCTCTAGTAAGTGCTTAACAAGTATTTGTTCTTAGATCTTATTGGCAAGAGCAACCATGAAGTTGATTTTTATTCTAATTCTAAGCTGACTTTTTTTACTTATATAAAATTAGCTAATTTATTTAACGTCCTTTCCTCTTTTCCTCATAGCCTTGCCACTCTTAAAGTATGCATGAGACTCAACTAAGATTTTGCATGTGTTTATCTTTACTCAAGGATTTAGTGGTAAAAGGTTTGTGTTCCTCCTCCTCTTCCTCCTTCTCCTCCCCCTCCTCCTCTTCCTCCTCCTTCTCCTCCTCATCCGTAAATATTTGGCAAATTAGAATGGAAATCACAGACTCCATCATCTGCTCATTTTCACACCCCAAGTTCTTTTCCTGGTGCCGGGGAACTTTCCAGGTAGTTGTTAATGATGACATCACGCCTCTGTAGCTAGAGATTTTGTTATTTGCGTAGGTCATAGGATGAAGGCTAGGAGAATGCTTTTCTTTTTCTTTCATGTTTTTATGGTTCTAGTCGTTTCGGTCCATCTCTGTTGTTGTAATCAGTCTTCTGTAACTAGTGGTCTTGGTTTTTGTTCAGATCCTAGATCCTAGAACACAGCCTAGGATAGAGACTTTCAGTTTGGTTCCAGAAGTTCTGCTCAGTTGCAGTTGTCAAAGTCAGACCTCTGGAATTAGACCCTTGGTTTTTGTACAAATCCTAGGCCAAAGCCTTAGCTAGGATCTTTCTTATTGAACCCTTGATAGGTTCTGCCCAGTCCATATTTGTCAAGATCAGTCTCCTGTAGTTAGCTATTTTGGTTTTTGCATAGAGCAAAGGATGTCATGTCTCCTGATCGCATCAGAACAGTAGGTGATAATATAGGGAAGCCCTCTCTTAGATCAAGTTGTTGCCCTTTCAAGGTGTCATATAAAAACTGTTGTAGACAAGGGGGTGTAGTTACTGGTTTGGGCTTATTTTTTTTACTGTTTTTGCTTTTTATTTTTTTATTTTTTGCTTGGTTTTGTTTTGTTCCTTTGTTTGTTTGTTTTGTTCTTTTTATACTTTTGTTATTACTGCCCTATGTTTTTTATTTTTGTTTTTGTTTTGCTTTATTTTGGTACCCTTTTCTTTTTATCCCCCTTTCTCCTTCTAAAGGAAAATTTATAACACCTAGGACTCCTCCTAGTTCCTTTTTTTTCTTTATCTTTGGGTCCTTTTGCTTTTTGTTTTTGTTTTTCTTTTCTTCTCCCTTATCTTTTTGAATATCTCCAACAGAACCACATCACTGGGATCATCTTGTTCAGTCTCATAATTTGAGGAAAAAATGGATGGTACCAAGATCAGACAATCGAATGAACTTTAGTGGAAATAAAAAAAATGATCAGACTTGAACACCAAACCCATAGTCAATGACAACAGAATTGATACCCAATTTACAACAAGCTGTACAAGTGGAGAACAGTTAAACTACCATTATGGGGGATAAAGAAGGGAGATATGGGATGCATGCTGGGAATGGGGTGGAGGAAAGCCAACTCCAGTGGTGGGAATGCCCCTCATTCATTGTCACTATGTGCCTTAAATATCTCTGTAAAATAATTGTAATTCACTTTGACCCCAATAAAAATAAACGTAAAACAACTTTACAATTCTTACTCCTTCCATTTCCATTCTCTTTGATTAAAATCAAAGCATTACTGATAGCCTAGTAGAACACATTATCTTGGTTTATGAATTAGTGAATGTGGTATCTATATCTTTTAATCATTATCTTTTAGTCTTTGCAAATAATTGGGCAAAACAGAGCTAAATATATTACATGTGTGAATTTTTATGTCAAACCTAGTATTTATATCCAAACTAGAATACCAAATACTCTAGGTCTCAAAGTTGGAATGTGAGGTCCTTCTACTGATTTTTATTCTGATATACTATCTAGCACGCAGGATACAGTCACTATGAATTTTACCTATTGAGACTTACATTCAACAGTTTTACATTAAAGTCTACATGAGTACTTTCTTGGGGGGGGTGTATATTTTTTTCCTTGCAGAAAACAGTAGAAGCTGAGGGGAGTCATGACATTTGAACTTTTGACAAGACAACTTCAACTTATTTTTACAGAAGTATTATTGTTCACAATAATATAAACGTCATAGTTTGCGTCACAAAACATTCTTTCTTAACAAAAATGTAGATATCTTCCAATTTCTTGAGCATGCTTTGATGTATTTGGAGAAAGATCTTTTCACAAGCTTTGCCTTGACAGGAAAATATTTTTGTCATTCAATCTAAAGCATGTGTCTTTGGGCTTTACCTTTGTGCAGGAGGGCGTGTAACCAACTTACTTTCAAAGATTTCTGTGGTCACCAACATCAGATCAAGGCAGTGTGATCTATTCTCAGAGATTTTCCAGTTGAAATTTCTCTTAAAAAAAAAGAAACAGCAAAATTGAGTCAGTATAGGTGAATTGAAAATAAGAATATTTTTAAAAGTATATTAAACAGTAATTTAATAGCATATTCTTTGGCATATGATTTTCAAATATTTAATTACATGTATATGAACTTTCATTGTTATCTTGTCCAAAGTCCCCCAAATATATACTGCCGTCAAAGATCTCAATTAAGAAGGTCCTTATGGGCTGAGAGTGGTGGCGCAGCAGTAGGACATTTGCCTTGCATGCACTAATCTAGGACAGACAGAAGTTTGATCCCCCAGTGTCCCAAATGATCCCCCAAACAAGGAGCAATTTCTGAGCACATAGCCAGGAGTAATCCCTGAGCATCACTGGGTTTGGCCAAAAAGAAAAAAAAAGTTTCTTTTGCTAATTCATAACCTTTTTCTGAAAGAGGCCAAATTCAAATTCCACATCTTCCTGATATTTATGTGCTATAAAACCCAAATTAATTTTTCTCATCTAGATTTTTATCTCATGTGCTTCACTATCACTTGTGTTAATGTCTAACACAGACACTTGCAGTGAACAGAAAGTGTGACCCATTAAATGATTTCTAATTCTATTCTTCTCCAACCTGACCCCTCCGACCTGGGAATCACCAACTTTTTGTCTTTTAACTCACTTGCTTTTCAAATAACACCTGGACTTTTCTTTTCTGCTGATCTCATCTATTTTACTTGTCTCATTCTTCCTCTCTTCCCACTTCCTTCCTTCAGAACCTTTTGTTAATGTAGCAACCATTTCATATTTACCTTTCTACTACTCTTCCTGAATCTAGGCTTGGCCCTTTTAGCAAAAGTTAAGTAAGTTTCTTTTCCAATGCTTTAAAATTTTCAGTGTTGTATAAAGTTCTTTAAGAAAAGAGTCAAAATCTTAACATGGAAAAAAGAATAAATAAATAAATAAATAAATAAATAAATAAATAAATAAATAAATAAAAATACCTTGCCTCCTGCCTCTTTAATCACATCATTTTTATTTTTATTTATTTTTTTTTAGTTTTGGGGCCACACCCAAGGTACTCAGGGGTTACTCCTGGCTCAGTGTTCAAGAAGTTACTCTGGGCAGGCTCAGGACCATATCATTTTCTAAAAATAGCATTTGAGGACTGGATTGTTCAAATAGCAGGAAGGGCATTTTCAGTGCACTTGACAAACCCAGGTCCCAGATTTCATTCGCATATAATCTCCTGAGAACCTTCAGGATTAGTTGCTGTGTATGGAGCCAGGAGAAATCCCTGAGCATTGCCAGGTGTGGCCCCCAAATTGAAAATAAATAGTAGTTATATTCATGTGATTATAATAATGTTAATATATTTTCAGTATAGTTTTTTTTTTTTTTTTGGTTTTTTGGGCCACACCTGTTAGATGCTCAGGGGTTACTCCTGGCTACGCACTCAGAAATTGCCCCTGGCTTGGGGGGACCATATGGGACAACGGAGGATCGAACCGTGGTCCTTTCCTTGGCTAGCACTTGCAAGGCAGACACCTTACCTCTAGCGCCACCTCGCCGGCCCCAGTATAAAAGTTTACAACAACCTAAGTGCCAAAGATCCTCTACCATGGTTCTAGTGAGGGTTTTCCCCTCACCCTACTATTTGGTAACCTTAGTTCTGTAATCAAATTCAAGATATTACTATCATAATCTTCCTTTTTTTTTTTTTTTGGTTTTTCGGGCCACACCCGAAAAATGTCATGCTCAGGGGTTGCTCCTGGCTAAGCGCTCAGAAATTGCCCCTGGCTTGAGGGGACCGTATGGGACGCCGAGGGATCAAACCTCAGTCCTTCCTTGGCTAGCTCTTACAAGGCAGACACCTTACCTTTAGCGCCACCTCGCCAGCCCCTGACTTAATCTTCTTAAATCAACATTTTCTAACTATATTATCATTGTAGAAAATGCAAGATTTCGGCAAAAGCTGGCTCCCTGTGTGTGACACCAGGCGGGGAAAATCCGCGAAAGTACACCGGCCCAGTGGGGCTCAGCTGTGAAAGACTGTGAGTGTGACCTGTCTATGTCTGTCTACTGTCCTCTTGCGTGAAACTCTTGCGAGTGGGGCAAAAAGAGGCTCAGAGGAGCACGGCCGCTCCGCTTCGCTACGCGGCCGTGCACTCTTTCTAAGGAAAGAACTCCATTGCAACAAGAAGGAAAAATCACACTAAGAACGGCGCTATATCACAGAAGCAAACATTTCTCTCTGGACTGTCTTCTCTGTTACATGCTCGGGCCTAAGATTTGACCCAGTGTGAGGCTTCATCCACGGAGGACTCCCCTCCCTTAGAGGCAAGTCAGCCCATCCAGAAAGGGAGGAGCCAGAGGAGTGTGCTGCCTACATCATATAGACAATGAATACCACTACAACACGTAGAAAAACCCACAATACAAATGTGACAATGGGGAAACAGCGCAGGCCAGCATCAGACATAGAGAATGAAGATGACAATTCTGAGGACCAGATAATGACTGAACAACTAATCAACCTCTCAGATAAGGACTTTAGACTAGCAATATGGAAGGTGCTCAACAGACTCCAAGAAACCATGGATCGAGTTGAACAGAACACTAATAAGAACCAAGAAAATATGAAGGCAGAAATGACAAAACTCCAAACTGAAATAACATGTCAACTAACAGGCCTGAAAAACTCAGTAAACGAAGTGAATGACAAAATGGATAAGCTCTGGGACAGGGTATCAGAAGCTGAGAATAGACTTGGTGCTGTGGAAGATGAGATACATAACAATTCCATACAGCAGGAGAGATTGGACAAAAAACTTAAAGCAAATGAGCAGACAATGGAAAAATTAGTCAAAGAATGGGAACAGACGAAAATAGAAGTCTATGATAAGATCAACAGAAACAACTTAAGAATCATTGGAGTCCCAGAGACCCAGGAAGAAAATTTCCAGGAAGAATCAATGGTCAAGAACATCATTAAAGAGAAACTTCCAGAGCTAAAGAATATATGTGATCAAATCCTGCATGCCCGAAGAGTACCAACCAAAAGAGACCCCAGAAAAACCACCCCAAGACACATCCTAGTCACAATGACAAATCCCACAGATAGAGACAGAATTCTGAAAACAGCAAGATCAAAAGGGGAAATCATGTTCAAGCAAGCTTCCCTGAGATTTACAGCAGACCTGTCACCAGAAACGCTCAATGCCAGAAAGCAGTGGTGGGATATTGTGACAAGACTGAATGAAATGAATGCTTCACCCAGAATACTATACCCAGCAAAACTCACTTTCCGGTTTGATGGAAGAATACATGGTTTCACAGACAAAAAACAGCTCAGAAACTTCACAGACACAAAACCAGTCTTAAGAGAAAAACTGAAAGACCTAATCTAAGACAAGACTACGCAAAAGACACACCAAATTTTGAAATAAAGATGGCGTTAAATCCCAGGACAATTCTTTCTCTCAACGTCAATGGACTAAATGCACCAGTTAAGAGACACAGAGTGGCTAAATGGATCAAAAAACTCAATCCAACCTTCTGCTGCCTACAAGAAACGCACCTGAATAGTCAGAACAAACATAGACTCAAAATAAAAGGCTGGAGAAAAGTTATCCAAGCAAACAACACCCATAAAAAAGCTGGAGTGGCCATACTAATATCAGATAATGCAAACTTTATACTCAGGAAGGTTGTAAGGGACAAAGACGGACATTTTATATTAATCAAGGGGTACGTAGAGCAGGAAGAATTCACTCTCCTAAACATATATGCACCGAATGAGGGGCCAGCAAAATATTTAATACAACTGCTGACAAATCTGAAAAATAATATCAACAACAACACAATAATTGTGGGGGACCTAAACACGGCTTTGTCAACACTGGACAGGTCAACCAGACTGAAACCCAACAAGAATATACTAGACCTGAGGAGAGAAATGGAAGAAAGAGGCCTAGTGGATATATATAGGACACTCCATCCCCAGAAACCTGGATACACATTCTTCTCCAATGTTCATGGGACATTCTCCAGGATAGACTACATGCTGGCACATAAAACATACCTCCATAAGATCAAGAGGATAGAAATTTTGCAGACTACCTTCGCTGACCACAAGGCTCTGAAATTATTTGTGAACTCCAAAGGGACTCAGAAGAAACACTTTAACACCTGGAAGTTAAACAGCCTCATGCTCAATAACCACTGGGTCCGAGATGAAATCAAGGAGGAAATAAAAAGGTTCCTGGAAACAAATGACAATAAAGACACAAACTCTCAGAACTTATGGGACACAGCAAAAGCAGTACTGAGAGGAAAATTTATAGCTTTGCAAGCACACATCAGGAAGGAAGAAGGAGCTTACCTGAGTAGCTTAATGACACAGCTAATAGAACTAGAAAATGCTCAACAAAAGGACCCAAGAACAGGAAGACAGAAGGAAATAACAAAGCTGAGAGCAGAAATCAACGAAGTGGAAACTCAAAAAACAATCCGAAAGATCAACGAAAGCAGAAGTTGGTTCTTTGAAAAAATAAACAAGATTGATAGACCACTGGCAAACCTAACAAAGAAAGAGAGAGAGAGAAACTTGATAACTCGTATCAGGAATGAAAAAGGAGAGATCACTACTGATATGACAGAGATTCAAAGGGTAATCAGAAACTACTTTGAAAAACTCTACGCCACTAAAAATGAGAACCTGGAAGAAATGGATAAATTCTTGGACTCTTATAATCTTCCACGGTTGAAGGAAGAGGATGTAGCATATCTAAACACCCCCATCACCATTGATGAAATTAAAACAGTAATCAAATGTCTGCCGAAAAACAAAAGCCCAGGTCCAGATGGATTCACTAATGAATTCTATCAAACTTTCCAAGAGGAACTACTGCCAATCTTGGCAAGACTCTTTCATGAAATTGAACAAACAGAAACACTTCCAAATAGCTTTTATGAAGCCAACATCACCTTGATACCTAAACCAGACAGAGACGCTACCAAAAAAGAAAATTACAGACCAATATCACTGATGAATGCAGATGCAAAGATCCTCAACAAAATCCTGGCAAATAGGATTCAATGCCTCGTTAAGAAGATCATCCACTACGATCAAGTAGGTTTCATCCCAGGAATGCAAGGCTGGTTTAACATCCGTAAATCTATCAACATAATACACAACATCAATAACAAGAAAAATAAAAACCACATGATCATATCAATAGATGCAGAGAAAGCATTTGATAAGGTCCAACACCCATTCTTGATCAAAACTCTCAGCAAGATGGGAATGGAGGGAACCTTTCTCAATATAGTGAAGGCCATCTACCACAAGCCAGTGGCAAATATTATCCTCAATGGAGAAAAACTGAAAGCCTTCCCTCTAAATTCTGGCACAAGACAAGGCTGTCCTCTCTCACCACTCCTATTCAACATAGCACTGGAAGTACTTGCTATAGCGATTAGGCAAGAAAAGGATATCAAGGGAATCCAGATAGGAAAGGAAGAAGTCAAGCTCTCACTGTTTGCAGATGACATGATACTCTACTTAGAAAACCCTAAAGACTCTATCAAAAAGCTTCTAGAAACAATAGACTCATATAGCAAGGTGGCAGGCTACAAAATTAACACACAAAAATCAATGGCCTTTCTATACACCAACAGTAATAAAGAAGAAATGGACATTAAGAAAAACAACCCCATTCACAATAGTACCACACAAACTCAAATATCTTGGAATCAACTTGACTAAATATGTGAAGGACCTATACAAAGAAAACTATAAAACTCTGCTCCAAGAAATAAGAGAGGACACACGGAAATGGAAACACATACCCTGCTCATGGATTGGCAGGATTAACATCATCAAAATGTCAATACTCCCCAAGGCATTATACAGATTTAATGCCATCCCTCTAAACATACCCATGACATTCTTCAAAGAAGTGGATCAGACACTTTTGAAATTCATTTGGAACAATAAACACCCTCGAATAGCTAAAGCAATCATTGGGAAAAAGAATATGGGAGGAATTACTTTTCCCAACTTTAAACTGTACTACAAAGCAACAGTTATCAAAACAGCATGGTATTGGAATAAGGATAGGTCCTCAGATCAGTGGAATAGGCTTGAATACTCAGAAAATGTTCCCCAGACGTACAACCATCTAATTTTTGATAAAGGAGCAGGAAATCCTAAATGGAGCAGGGAAAGCCTCTTCAACAAGTGGTGTTGGCACAATTGGATAGCCACTTGCAAAAAATTAAACTTAGACCCCCAGCTAACATCATGTACAAAGGTAAAATCCAAATGGATTAAAGACCTCGATATCAGCCCCAAAACCATAAGATATATAGAACAGCACATAGGCAAAACACTACAGGACATTACAGGCATCTTCAAGGAGAAAACTGCACTCTCCAAGCAAGTGAAAGCAGAGATTAACAGATGGGAATATATTAAGCTGAGAAGCTTCTGCACCTCAAAGGAAATAGTGCCCAGGATACAAGAGCCACCCACTGAGTGGGAGAAACTATTCACCCAACACCCATCAGATAAGGGGCTAATCTCTAAAATATACAAGGCACTGACAGAACTTTACAAGAAAAAAACATCTAACCCCATCAAAAAATGGGGAGAAGAAATGAACAGACACTTTGACAAAGAAGAAATACGCATGGCCAAAAGACACATGAAAAAATGTTCCACATCACTAATCATCAGGGAGATGCAAATCAAAACAACGATGAGATACCACCTCACACCCCAGAGAATGGCACACATCACAAAGAATGAGAATAAACAGTGTTGGCGGGGATGTGGAGAGAAAGGAACTCTTATCCACTGCTGGTGGGAATGCTGTCTAGTTCAACCTTTATGGAAAGCGATATGGAGATTCCTCCAAAAACTGGAAATCGAGCTCCCATACGATCCAGCTATACCACTCCTAGGAATATACCCTAGGAACACAAAAATACAATACAAAAACCCCTTCCTTACACCTATATTCATTGCAGCTCTATTTACCATAGCAAGACTCTGGAAACAACCAAGATGCCCTTCAACAGATGAATGGCTAAAGAAACTGTGGTACATATACACAATGGAATATTATGCAGCTGTCAGGAGAGATGAAGTCATGAAATTTTCCTATACATGGATGTACATGGAATCTATTATGCTGAGTGAAATAAGTCAGAGAGAGAGAGAAAAACGCAGAATGGTCTCACTCATCTATGGGTTTTAAGAAAAATGAAAGACACCCTTGTAATAATAATTTTCAGACACAAAAGAGAAAAGAGCTGGAAGTTCCAGCTCACCTCAGGAAGCTCACCACAAAGAGTGATGAGTTTAGTTAGAGAAATAACTACATTTTGAACTGTCCTAATATTGAGAATGTATGAGGGAAATGTAGAGCCTGTTTAGGGTACAGGCTGGGGTTGGGTGGGGAGGAGGGTGATTTGGGACTTGGGTGATGGGAATGTTGCACTGGTGATGGGTGGTGTTCCTTTTATGACTGAAACCCAAACACAATCATGTATGTAATCAAGGTGTTTAAATAAAAAAAAATTAAAAAAAAAAATCAGCACAGAAAAAAAAAAAAAAAAAAAGAAAATGCAAGATTTCACTGCGTATTTATACCAGAACTACTTTTATCTAATCATCTGTTGGTAGACATTTGAATAATTTCTATTTATTGGCTATTAGCACTGTAATGAACATATGTATAACTATATCTTTTTACATCACTGAATTATTTTCTTGAGAAAAATGCCAATGAGTGGAATGTAAAAGTCATATGAAAATTCTATTTTACTTTTTTTGAGAAATCTCCATTTTGTTTCCACAGAGCCTGAACCAGATGTATTCCCATCAATAGAAAGTTTGTGTTGTTTCTTCACCATATTCTTGTGAATATTGGTGTATCCATTCTTTTTCCAAATATACCATTAGCACTGTTTGAGACAATATCTCTTTGTTGTTTTATTTGCAATTGTCACATAATAAGCAATGATGAACATAATTTCAAATGCTACTGGTCATCTGCTTGTGAAAGTGTTTATCAACTCCCCCATTTATTTAAACTATGGTTGGCTTTTCTGTTGTTGAATTTTCTGAGTGTACTATCAAATTTTTTTTCCACACTCAGTGTGCTTAAGAATTACTCTTGCCTCTGTGCTTAGGGATCACTTTGTTATGCTTAGAGTAAAATAGCAGAATCAAATACCGGTGGAACTCTTACAAGGAAAGTGACTTATCTGCTGTGTTATTTTATCTCTTTGTTCCCATCAACAATAAGTTCAAAATCTACTCTGGTGTGTGCAGACTGGATCACATACATTTTTCCATTTCCTATGTATCATTTCAATTAGTATAGTAATAATGTTCTCTTGGGATCATTGCAGAGACCTAGAGAAATAACATTTCTAAAACACTTAACTCAGCACTTGGAAGATAGTCAATGTAATAACAGTAATTATTATTTTCACTAGTTGCTTTCCAGAGAGTAATTTGTAGTGAATCAAGGGCCATGGGTACGTATAACAGATTCTCTGGGTATTAAGGACATAGAAAATGCAAAGAAGAATTAAGACTCTTGGTGAAAAACACAGACATCTCCAAAGAGTTTACCATCCTCCAAGGTCCACTCATGGGGAGGCCTGATTATAATATATTTGAGCAAAGAAGTGGGAAAGTCTTTTTAATAAGCTACTAGAAATACCAGCCTGCTTAACAAGCTTCTGAGTAAAGGTGTTTTTAGAAGTACAAGAAACAGGGGCCAGTGAGGTGGCACTAGAGGTAAGGTGTCTGCCTTGCAAGCACTAGCCAAGGAAGGAAGGACCGCGGTTGGATCCCTGCACTCCATACGGTCCGCCCAAACCAGGAGCAATTTCTGAGCGCTTAGCCAGGAGTAACCTCTGAGCATCAAACGGGTGTGACCCCCACCAAAAAAAAAAGTACAAGAAACAAGAAAATATTCTTTAAACTAGATGATTTGAAAAGAGAGTAGAATAAATGGACTCTGATAGTAAGAATCACGTAGAATCTCATTTAAAGAGTAACAATATTTTGTTGTTCCTGACAGCCCAAGCATGGTTTTACTATGATGAAAAATAAACTGTTGGGTGGCTCAAAGTTTTACTTAATGGTCAATGTGGTGGGGTGTTACATTTTGATGTGGGCTCAGGTATCCTTTAATATTATTTTCCCAAATAATCAAATACTTACATCTATTTTTTTCAATAGGAAAATATTTTTAAATTTTGGTTAAGATTCAAGTAATCTCTGAAAAATTATATTTTATGTGATTCATATTAACATGCTAATTTTGGGGGAGTGTCTACTAATATTGTGCTGGGCCTTAAAAATGATTTCTAATTGGAATGTAGGAAACATATAGCCTTAATTCCACCTTAATTCCATCTATAGTGAAGATGATAAGCAAGACATAGAGGAACTTTTTTAAAAAGATGCAGGCACCGTGTAAAAGAACATTCTAGACAAGCTAATTTCCAAGCTTAGTTGCATAATAATCATGTAGAAGTTTGCCAAGTTTGTAGGAACTAGTCTCAAAATTGTCATGGATCGAGAAAGAGGACTTTTTACTTTTTACCTCAAAAATGTTCCCAATTGGGGCCAGAGTTCTGGCGCAAGCAGTTCTGGCACAAGCAGTAAGGCATCTGCCTTGCCCCCATATGGTCCCCCAAGCTAGGAACGATTTCTGAGTGCATAGCCAGAAGTAACTCCTGAGCATCAACGAATGTGGCCCAAAAACCAAAAATTATATATATGTACATATGCATATATATTTATACTCCCAGTAATGCTGATGTTTATATCAGTATCATAATCTTAGTAGCACATACCAAAACTGTGAAAATTTGTGAGAAGAGGGATATTTTCTTTTTGTTTTGTTTTGTTTTGGCAGTGCTCAGGGGTTACTCATGGCTCTATGCTCAGAACTCGCCCATGGCAGGCACAGAGAACCATATGGGATGTCGGGATTCGAACCACTGACCTTCTGTATGAAAGGCAAACACTTTACCTCAATGCTATCTCTCCGGCCCTGAATAATTTTTATAATACCTTAAGGGATATATATTCTATAAATAAGTATTCACTGTTTGCCTAAACCTCAAATGTACCTAGTTATCCATATTTCAATTTGCTAAACTAGCAACCTTGGAATGAGGGGATTTTATAATAGAGTCAAAAATAGAATATAATTTTAATTACTTGTGAAGCATTTTTTTTATTAAGCTACCCTGAACATCACTAGTATGGACTGTCAGGAGGCAAAGCCTTAAATTTACATGTTCCATCTTCTATTTACAAAATATCTACTAAAATTTAGAAACCTTGAGAAGCACTTCTTTTCACTCAGTCTCCTAGGAGAGAATTGTGGTGTGAATGCAGGATATGGCCTATAGCTTTGTCTATTACTGTATTGCAAACAGCTCAGCTTTGGTATTAATAACCAACAACTTTTCATTACCAGCAGAAGTAATTACAACGAGATAATCTCTCTGATAATACAATAGGGTCAGTTAAAAGGTTAGCTTTGAAATTTAAAAGTGCTATAAAAAATTCATTTGTTCTTGATGTTCATTTCCCACCAGAAATCACAGACCTCAATGGAGCTTTGGTAATCATCTCCATGGCAACTAGTTACCACCTCATCTTGCAATGAAAACTGTGAAATTCCCAAGAAAAGACCCAATATTTAAATAGACCTTACTTTCAAACCAATAAAAATGGAAACAAATAGTCACAAAATGGAAAAAATATGTAAGTAAAGCAGGTCCTCACATAACATTGTTCCATTCAATATTGCTTCATTATATCTTAGATGAAAAAAAAATAAATATCAACTGACGCTGAACAAATTGCTATTATTCCAGGAATAGCTTTCTTTATGTGCCAATATGCACAGAGTTTCTGTGCTAAGAACCTACCTTGGTTAAGTGAGGGTTCACTGTATTAATCAAAACAAAAGAACTCTGAAAATATTTGCTCTTTTTATGAGGCCATTGTGACAAAAACTAATGGGTTGACTTGTGAAACTCAAGCCTTCACCATTTTCATTTCTGGCAACTTACATATAATAACAATAATTTTAATTTATTAAAAGTTAAAAACTGTAGAAATATGATGCATATAATTTAAAGAGGCAAAATTCGAATAGTTGTTAGAATAATGCATCATGTTGCATGTTTTGTTTATACATAAAATGCAAATGGCTTGGATTTAAATGGGTTGTAAAATAATCAGGGGTGTATAAATTACAGTAAAATGATCAAATTTTGACTGCTACTTATTTTATTTGGTGGCTAAAAGAGCCTCCCTAGTAGTACTAGTGACCAGTAGTAGAGCATCTTAGGAGACCAAACAATCAGGCTCAAATTTTGAGCCCTGTAAACTTCAGCTCTTCGAGCTATCTCCCAGGCTCTACCATTTTTAAAAATATTTTTTATTTTAACACAATTATTAATTTAACTATTCTCTTGAAGTACTCCTTTTTCTCTTCAAATATAAAGCTGAATTGTTGACCATAAAGCATCACAAACCATCTAAAATATATATTATTATTTAACTAACAGAAATAAATTCCCTATCTACTCTCAACATACCTCTGGAATTAATTGTAGAAAAATATATTCCACTTTATGGGGCCTGAGCAATATTGCACAGTGAGTAGGGTATTTGCCTTGCATGCAGCCAACTCAGGTTGAATTCTTTTTTTTTTTTTGTTTTTGGTTTTGGTTTTTGGGCCACACCCGGCGGTGCTCAGGGGTTACTCCTGACTGTCTGCTCAGAAATAGCTCCTGGCAGGCACAGGGGACTATATGGGACACCGGGATTTGAACCAACCACCTTAGGTCCTGGATCAGCTGCTGGCAAGGCAAACACCGCTGTGCTCTCTGGGCCCTCAGGTTGAATTCTTTTTTTTTTCTCTTTATTTGAATATCTTGATTACATAAATGATTGTGATAAGGTTTCAGTCATATAAAGATCACCCCTCTTCACCAGTGCAACATTCCCGCCACCAAAGTCCCAAATCTCCCTCCATCCCACCCCACCCCCACCTGTACTCCAGACAGGCTTTCCAGTTCCCTCATTCATTCACTTGATTATGGTAGTTCTCAGTGTAGTTATTTCTATAACTGTGCTCACCACTCTTGTGGTGAGCTTCATGGAGTGAGCTGGTGTTCCAGCTCTCCTCTAATTGTCTCTGAGGATTGTTACAAAAAAAACATCTAATCCCATCAAAAAATGGGGAGAAGAAATGAACAGACACTTTGATAAAAAAGAAATACAAATGGCCAAAAGACACATGAAAAAATGCTCCTCGTCACTAATCATCAGAGAGATGCAAATCAAAACAACGATGAGATACCACCTCACACCACAGAGATTGGCGCACATCAGGTTGAATTCTTGACCTCCCCAATGATCCCCGAGCCTTCCTGTTGATTTCTGAGTGCAGAGCCAATAGTAACCACTAGGTGTCATCGCTCGTGTGTCCAGTACCAATCCCTTTCCCCTCCACCAAAAAGTAATTACACATCAACATTAAAGCTTGTAAATTTCAATATATATTTGAAGAAGCCAACGACCTTGAATACCACCAAGCATGTCTGATTTCAATCCAAATCAAATGTTGTTTTGGACCAATTCAAGTTACATACACCTGTGAACACTCATTATAAAGTTGTATAAAATCTTGAGCTAAAAAAGAGGAGGTATTTTCTGACTTGGATTCTAAAATTTGATGATTAAATATTTGGGAATCACAAAGAAGTGGAAAGTGTTGAGAGTGAGTGTAGTGATTAAGAAAGAGGCAGTGAAGCAGTGAAATTGAATTCTCCAAGTAAAAATTCAGACTGAAAAACTCTAATGAAAGATTTTCTAAGATCCTAGAGGACTAAGGGGAATTTTCTACCAGCTAATGGCATGGAGAAGTGAATAACAATAGATCTACACTGAATTTATATGGTCAATATGCCACTGTAACATGCAGCATTTACATAGGAAAAGAACTTAAATATTTTCACAGAATAAACCTCATTAGGTAATGAGGATTTTATTATAAAGTATTTTTCATATATTGGAATTAGAATATTGACTCACATTTTATTGAGATCCCTTGAAACTTTCCAAACACAGGATAATGTGTGCAGCTAGACTTTTATCTCAACCTGTGCAAACAGTGCTACATGATAGAATGTCCTCTCAGATGCTCCTCAGATCTCATTCCAAATGAAGACCCCAAGTCCTCTTCAGATCTGATCAGTTTTAATCTTGTATCTCTCATTTATTCTTCTTTCCCCTTGGGTCTAAGTATACAGTTCCCATCATGCCACTGGGTCTTTTAGGAAACAGATATTAGGAAGTGCTAGAGAGTCTTTTGGATGAATGTCTGTGGGGGAAATAAGAAAGAAGCAGGATTTAGAAATGGGGGAAAACCTGTGCCCATAGACCTGAGGACTGTGAATGGAGAGGAACAAGACTGAATTGGAATCAACAAAAAGGGCCTCAGATTCAGGAAAGTTCTGAGAAAGTCCCATCAGCCCTTGGGAGAGCTTGAATGTGAGGTGTGGCAGAAATGATAACGACTATGAACTCAGACTTGGCTCACTCCTTCAGTAGGACTGTCCAGGGAATGTTCTAGACTAGAGGCTCAAATACTTATGGGGTCTAGGACAACTGGAAACAGTCAGTTCAGTATTCTCTTACCTAGTTCATTCTGGTTAAATTACTATAGGTGTCACAAAATTGTATTTCTTCTTTTGTAATATCATGAATGTCTCCAGGTGTGATATATTTCAAAAACACATATGTAGGATAATAAGCTATTTTTTTTCCTGTACTCATAGGTGCTGAGAGGAAAATAATGAGACAGGATTCTGGGTTCCT
This sequence comes from Suncus etruscus, assembly GCF_024139225.1. Lineage (NCBI taxonomy): Eukaryota > Metazoa > Chordata > Mammalia > Eulipotyphla > Soricidae > Suncus > Suncus etruscus. The sequence goes on from NC_064867.1 coordinate 10,365,955, forward strand.
CAGGGAAGCAGCATGCTTAATAAATGTCTCCGTCTAAATTAAAGAGCAAGAGAAAGTAAAAACATGAGTGAGAGAAAGAAAGATTACCCAGAACCTCAGTTTTTCTACCAAGATCTCATATTCTACATTGTGTAATTGTAACTTCCTTATTGCTGTGCTCTACAGGGCTTTCTCTAAATGTGTACATTTGTTAAAACTTTTTTTTTGAATTTTAATGTTTAGGTGTTTACATTGCTAATGGTATTATGTCTCTCTGAATTGGTATTTTGGTAATAATTAGAGTTATTTTCCTGATATTTTACTTAAAAGGAGATAAGTAATAGGGAGATTTCAACTATCACAAACTACACTTCTTTTCTGTCTCCCAATAGATGAAGGGCCAAGGGCAATTTAATGCGAGTATATGAAGATGTAGTTATGCAGCAGGCCTTGCTATGCTGGAAATTACTCAGAACATTCTGGTGGTGTTTGAAAATCTCCAAAGCTGTATCCAGAAAGAGGAGATGATGTGGTGCTGGAAATCATCTTGGGATTGTCCACAGTAGGCAGGAGCCTTAACAGCTGCACTATCTCTGGCCTCACAAACTCCATTTTCATGCATTGTCTTGTATTAGACTTTCTGTCACTTTAAACTTTAATTGAGAGAATCTATTTAACCCACTGGTGTTCCACCTTTGATAAACTGCTCTATTTTTTTCAGTGTATTGTGTAGAAGAATATCTATGTGTGACTTTTAATTAAAATAAGGTTAGGGTACGCAACTACATGACTAAGACATAATCAATGTTTTTTTCTCTGCTATATACAGGGCAAAAATGACTTAGCTAAACATCTATTTCTAACATAGATTACAGTTTAAAGTATATGCCAAAGTTGCTAAATAAAATGTATTTTAAAATTTTTTAAAGTTAGATTTTATTTAGTATTATTATTTGGGGGGGGCACACCTGGTGGCACTCAGGAGTTACTTTTGGGACTGCACTTAGAAATCACTTCTGGCAGGTTCAGGGACCATATGGGATGCCGAGGATTGAAACTGGGTCTGCTTCATGCAAGGCAAATGCCCTACCCTCTGTGCTATCTCTTCAGCCCTTGAAGCTAAATTTTAAAAACAGTATTAGTGTTTGTTAACCATTTTGGAATGTTGTGAAATATTACAAAGAAAGAGAACAATAAAATGGGTACCAGAAATAGCAAAATAGATATGTATAAATGGTAGTCTCTGACATTTTGTTCAAAGTATTCAAACACAAAATTTTTCCCACCAGACCTGATTATAGGCTGGATAAAATATATTGATATTAATAAGGCACAGAATTAAGTCTTGGAAGCAGCTATACAACTAGCGGCCTTATTATTTGTATTTCCGTTGATTAATGTGGAGACACATTGTAGGTTTTTATGCTGGCATTAAAAAGAGTGAGAAACTGGGGCTGGAGTGATGGTGCAGTGGTAAGGCTGTTGCCTTGCACGAGGCTGACCTAGGACAGTCCGAGGTTCAATCCCCTAGCGTCCAGTATGGTCCCCCAAGCCAGGAGCAATTTTAGGAGAAACCCCATGTGTTATTAATATGGCCCAAAATGAAAAAAATTAAAAAATAGAGAGATACTGATTGATAATAATTTAAATTTTTTGAATTTCCAAAAGGTATTTTTATTTGGGTCCTGTCTTCTCTAGAAGAAAATAGGAAAATTCCCAATCAGAATCACTATTATATAGTTATTTATTATTATATTTATATTTATTTTATAATATATTATATATTTTATATTATATATAATATATTATATTATTATTATTTATTATTAAGAAGGTGCATAGGCAATATGTACTATCTCCTTTACTTTTTCCCACCTTCTAGATAAATTAATGTTTTACATTTTCAGTGTTGCCTATGCAATAATCCATTATTTTGGTACATAATGCACCCCAAAATTAATCTCTTAAAATACTAGTCATTTGTCATCAATATATCTCTAGGTATCAGCTGGATATATTCAGCTTGGGTTCAAACTGCATGTTAAACCAAATATAAGTACACTCATCAGTAAGCAACAAAAGAGATTCTCTACAAGGTCGTGGCAAAAACAAAAGAGAGAAATTCAAGTCACGTAAATGAATTCCAAATCTTTGTTTGCTAGCATTATATTAGCTAAAGCAAGACTCATGTTGTCTAAAGCCATTAATAGAAACTACCAGTATAAGACAACTTGTTTGCCAATGAGTTCACTAGCTATATCTCTTGTTCAGGCCTTTCATTTAAACTGTCTTACAGTTGAAGAGACAGTGAGATAGTGTAGTAGATAGGCCACTTGTCTTACAGACACAAACCTGGATTCAATCCCCAGGACTGCATGCAGTTTCCAAGCATCACCAGACCTGTACACAGAGAAAAAAGTAAGCCCTGAACACCACAGGTATCCCCACATACAAACAAAACATTTTTTGTTTATTTTTTGGGGGGGTCACACCCAGCAGTGCTCAGGGGTTACTCCTGGCTCTAAGCTCAGAAATCACTCCTGGCAGGCTCAGGGAACCATATGGGATGCTGGTATTAGAACCACTGTTCTTTTGCATGCAAGGCAAATGCCTTCCCTCCACCTTACCTCCATGCTATCTCTCCGGCCCACAAATAAAACATTTTATACTTAAATATTTCCACTTTTGTACATCTATCTCTTTGTCTCTAAATAAAGCATATTTCTTATAAAAGATACTCTGTCAGTTCAAAGAAATATGACTAATTCACTGATTTTTTCTAAATTGCAGCTGCCTCTTATTCAAGTAATAATTTATCAACTCATTAACAGACTTGCACAAGAGAATCTTTCAATTAAAGGTTTTCTTAAATTTATTCTTTTTAAGGCAAATCTAAAAAGCTTCTAAGGTTTTAAAATTATATAACCTTCTCCCAAACTTTACTAATTAAGAATAATTTTATCACATGATCTAGCATCATTGTAAAAATATCATGCTATGTGTGGTGAGAATGAAGGGAATGAGGTGAAAAAGGATAGAGAAGAAAAAGTGACTTGGGCAGAAAAAGTGAAAAAAACTTTATAACATTGGCAAGCTTAGAGTCATGATTTAGCTTGAGGATCCTGATGTTCTTGCCAAGTACCAGATGACTTTAGTTATCTTATCATTGTATATCTACCTGTTCACTTCTAACAGCTGTCTTCTGCATTAATTCTCATCTGGAATCAAACCAAAAGCAATATACTATCTCTGTTAGATTTGTCCAAGTTTTTTCACTCTCTTGAGCTGAAAGCCCTCTTGTCAAAACTGTAAATATCCTGTCTACCTAGCCAGGATGTAAACCCTAGCTCACCCAACTTCAAACAAGCTATACACTGAGGGAAACAGTTACACTAGTACTCTGGGGGGGAGGGGTGCAAAGGAAGGAGATAGGGGACACATGCTGGGAAAAGGGGTGGAGGGAAGACAACCCTGGTGGTGGGAATGGCCCTGATTAATTGTCACTATGTACCTCATATACAACTATGAAAGATTTGTTATTCACTTTTGGTCACAATAAAAATTATTTAAAAAAAATAGAACAAATAGAGTGGGTTTTTCTTGAGGAGACCCTGGCAAATAAGATTGGAATTAAAAAGGCTTGATTATAACTCCATGGTTAAGGTATCTTTTTTTTCTTTTTAAATTATTCCTATAATTCAAGTATAAATCCTATGCTGTTCCTCTATAACTGGAACCTTCCATTATTTTGTTGGCTATGTGTCTGAATTTCAATTTAAATATATCTATTTTGAGTGACCCACTGACAAAATATTGTTTTATTCGGGTGAATATCAGATCAGGATATTGCTGGAGGTGAATATGAGATTGCCTGGAGGTTGAAATAAAACTATTATTTGTAATTCCTGTTATCAGAATAATGTTGACTGACTACATAATAGGGTAAAAGAGGCTATTTTCACTTAATTTATTAAACTATTCAAAATAATCTTGTAGGTATACAGGGGATAAAATAAGCCAATATCTTGATGCCATTAGCTCTTGTATCTAGAGAATTTAAATAATATGTGGAAATTTACACACAAACATAGATTAAAAATTAAATCCTTAAGTTGTACATGATGAGAAAAATATTGTAATAAATAAATTTTGGAAGACCCAATTTAAGACAGTATTTTAACATAATTTTATCCTATAGTGCTGTTATTAAAATAGAAGCTTGGAGGAATATAATTTTTACAAGGTAGATAAAACTAGTTTTGGAAAAAATACTTCAGACTTGCTCTTCAAAATCGGGATTATTTGGTGCTCCAACATTTTGGTTGAAGCATTTGCTATGGGATATAATTTTGGTTGCAGTGCTTATATAAATGATAGAAGTACCACTATTATTATACAAAGCTGTTTGACATAAGCCAAACTAGTGTCCTCATGCCTGCAAGATCTATAACTCTACCACTGAGTGACATATCAAACCTGCTTTATTTTATATTTTAAACCCATGTTCATTAACAGGTTATAATATTATTATATCTCCATTTTATTTTATTTTGCCCAGAGTTTTGAATTGAATAAAACCTACATTACTTAGTAAGCTTGTTCCTTTACCAATTTAATTCTGAGTTGGATCTACTTATTTTTTTTATTCCTATCATTGAAAGTTGGCATGTATTATGTCAGTTTCCTAGACATTTAGGGTGGCAAAGGCTTGACACATTTATACCAAGAAGTGAAATTTTGAAGAGTTAACCCCATGGAAAGAAAAAGTATCATAGCTTATCAATCTGATTGGACTACTTGTAATCAAATGTGAATGATTCTTTTATTCTCACATGAAAATCTTTTGGGATTTTGTTATTGATTGTTTCTCTTTAGCACAGTATATTCTTGTAGAAAAGATTGGAACATTTGTTGATGAGTTTTTATCTTCTCTTTAGTTGGGCTTAAAGTGTCTCATATGTTGTGATTATGCATTCATTGAAGTCAGGAGACTTTTATGATATCTAATTTCTCAACTTCCAGAGAAAATACTCAGTGAAAGAGGAAAAATGATTTTTGAAATGGGGTACTGGCAAGTTATTCATGCTGGAAAATATTTGAAGCCACACAATACTATCATACTCAACAGTGACTGGGCTGAGAGACAGATGAAGCTCAGAGATTCTAATATGCCCAAAGATCCTTAATTCATAGAATACATGCTGTGATGTTTATATAAATGGCATAACCTCAGTGATGGTTTAATGAAAGTGTGCAGAATGTTCCACCGAGTACTATAAGCACTCCATGTAAGGTTGATTCAGACAGACAATATCATAATAAGCGTACTGTAAGAGGCAAAAATAGACACTCAGTACATGGATAAAGCCCAACTGAGCTCAGAGTATGTCTTATGTATAAGAGGGGATAATGCTAGAGTGTTTGAGTGTTTATTATAGCCCTTGAATCACTCAGCAAGTATTTTACTGAGCACCCACTATGCTCAGGATAATTTTCTAAGTGTAGTGGACACAAAAAAACAAAACATATTAATTTAAATCTACAGTAGTCCTGATGGCAACTTCCCCTACCCTCAGGTTTCTGACCTGTGACACTTTTAATCTCTTCAATAAGTGGGTAAGTCTCACTAACAAGATAATAATAAATTCTGACTCATCAACCTGTGGTAGTATTGAATATTGCATTGCTTAGCATCCAAGTGAAACTCCTCTTCTGCTCGATGGCTAGTTCTTAATAGAAGCTTGAAAAATATTATCAAGTTTTAGCTTCTCATTTTTGAGAATGCTTACTTCTCACCTAGACTTGGTCATAGAAAACATTTATAAAAACTAATAACATTGATATAATTTTAGAAGCAACATGTTTCCTAACTGATCAGATTACAAACATTTTCAAATAGGAAGAACAAGTATTGATAAAAAAATATTCAAAGCATTAACAAATTGAGAAAAGTAAGTCATTGTCTTAAATAATGGGAGGATTATTAGCATTTTTTTATGTGGAAAGGGGTCTTAATAAGTTTCTCTGGTGAGAAGTTTCAATAAGAATTCAGACTTGTGTTATTAAGCAGAAAATATTCTGACATCAGACTGGATAACCACATCCTTCACCCCAAATTTTAAAAATTTAGAGACTCACAATAGAGAGTTAGAAATGTTTGGTTCATTGTTTCCATCTTAGCTAAGTAAGAGCTTGATTAAGCAAATGTTCTTTATGCATTCACATTTCCTATCATTGGAAATTTCTGTGTAGAGGAAAGATCATTATCAAGGAAAACAACCATTGTCATAGTCTAGTAATCCCTGGTGACCTTTTTCCCCAAACTTTCTCTAAGGCTTTGGTTTCTCAAAGCAAAGTGGGAAACATCTGGTTTCTCCCATTCATTCAACCTCTTCATACTGCACTCATATGCAGCAATCACAGATCAGTTTCAATTTCAGTAAATCATGAATATGGTGATGTGAAAATTCTTACACCAAACACCACCCTTCCTGGCCAATTTCTAAGCATATGATTTATCTTATAAAACATTAATTCTATCTTCACTCATCCCATAGTCTAGTCTCATAGGTGAAAGCTATTTACCTCAATCCCAAAGTAGGAAATAGATTCAGGACTGAAAAGAAGAAATAACTATACACCAAAATTTTACAGCTGGCATATGCTATCATGACTATTTTTTCAGATAAAGATTTTTTTTATTGAAACCATTGTGATTTACAATGTTCTTTATAGTTAGATATTAGAGAGACAATATTTCAAGACCAATCCCACCACGAGTGTCAACCTCCCGCCATCAATGTTCCCAATGTCCATCAAATGCCACCACCGCTTTCCCCACAGCCTGCCAATATAATAGGCCCATGTTAAGTTTTGAATGTTAAAGTTTGGGTCTCATGATTTCATTGTCATTGACTCTGACTTGTATATTTATGTCTGTCCTTTCCTTTTTTTTTTAATTTTTATTTTGATCATAGTGGCTTACATATCTTTCACATTAGTATTTTAGGTACATATTAACATTGAATCAGGGAAATACCCCCCGCCAAAATTGCCCTCCCCCTTCCCCCTTCCCTTTCTGCAACCCATATCCCCCACCATCATCCCCCGGGCTGCTAGAGTTGGTGGTCCCCTCTTTGTCTAGCTTACTATCAGTGATCATATATCTTTTTGGTCCTGGTGCCCTCCCTTGTTTCTCCCTCTATTTGAGAGGCTAAGCTAGATAAATCAAGTTATGTGGTTTTGTTTGAGGTAAAGAAAAGCAATGGGGTAAGGAATAAGAGAAAAACATTTAAAAAATATTAAAATATGCTGAAAATGGGTGGTATCACGACTATTTTTAAAGAATCAAATGTCTTGTTTTGGATTTTCCCTAATGAGCATTTTTTATGTGCCAGTGGCCATCTTTTGGTCTTCCTCAGAAAAGTGTCTGTTTATTTTCTGTTCCTGTTTTATGATGTTTTTAAATTTTGGGGTGTTAATATTTATGAGTACTTTGTATTGCTTAGTTATCAAGCCTTTTTCTGAGGTACTGAGTGAAAATACTTTTTCTCAGCTTCTTTTTAGTTTTAGGAAAATTTAAATCAAGATGACAATAATGCCACATAAAAAAAACTGAGAACCATCTTTGTTGGTGGGGATGTGGTGAAATATAAACTCTCTTCCACTGCTGGTAGGAATGTTGTCTGGTTTAACCTCTATGAAAAAGAGTAAATTCAGAATCTAGCAGAATTTAGCTGATTCGCAGTAAATTCGCAATTGAGCTTCCATATAATCCAGCAACTTCATCTTTGGATACCTATCCCTGGGACAAAAAAAAAACTTCTTTCAAAAGAGTGCATACACATCACTATTTATCACAGAACTCCATACAATGCCTAAGAATTGCAGTCAGCCTAGATATACAACAGAGGAGTGGAAAATGAAATGTGGCACATATATATAATGAAATACTACATAGCTCTAAGGAGTGATGCAATCATACAATTCACTGAAACATTGATGAAACCGGAAGATATTGTGTTAAGTGAAGTCAGAGGAATGTTAAATACATGATGATATCAGATATATGTTATTTAGAATAATAGCATGAAGGAATATAATGGTTTAAATGTGTCATATTTAGAATACTCTTGGCCCCAGACTATAGTGAGGAGAAGGAAATAAATTGAATTGAAGAGGAGAAGTACAGATGTTAATTAATAGTTGGGTTGGGGTGGTGGCACAGTAGTAGAGCATTTGCATTGCATGCAGCTGACATAGGATGGACTGTAGTTTGGTCTTTGGTGTCCCATATGGTCTCCCAAGCCAGGAGCAATTTCTGAGCACATAGCCAGGAGGAACCCCTTAGTGTCACCAAGTGTGGCCCAAAAACAATAAAACAAAACAAAGAATCAAAGAAAAAAACTATCCTCTTTTCAGAATCCTTTGAATTTTGAAAACAGCATCAAGGCTACCAAAGTAGAAAGAAGATAATCAACATGAAAAGGGGGTCCAGTGGGTTGTGATGGAGGGCTATTGCTATTTATGTCATGTGGAGGGGAATATACATTTGAAGAGGCATGAAACTATTCATAAAACATTTAATGAATTATAAGCTATTGTTACCTGAACAAATATTTTATTTTGTTAAGTTGTCCATTCTGAATTCAGTGTTTTGTATTTGTAAAGTATGCTTATGCAAAGTAGCTTTCCCATAAAAATGGTTTAAAAATTTCCATATTAAAATTATTCATTATACTTAAAGATAAATGATTATATTATTTGTAATTTAATTTATATAGTCAGTCATTCAGCAAGATTTGAAAGAAAGGTGGAGACATTAAAAAAGGAATGTACCTACCTATAGCATCTTCTGGTTATTTTTAATGATGAATATGTCTCCCCACTCTGGTGGTTGGCATAGTGTAGCACTAATACAAGCCTAAAACAATAACATCAATACTATTGTTTTAATCTATGGTACCTTAAGAAAAAAATAAAAGTAAATTTCGTAGCTTTGGTAAAAATACGTAAAGATCCTCATACTTATCATGACACAATATAAAGAGAGACATTATCCCTTGTTCTGCTCATATCAGTACTCACTTTCAGCATTCTACAAAGCCCACACACATCAATTTGGCATGTTGTTGAACATCCCTGTACCTTCACACTTGAGATACTTGTTGGTAGCAAGGTCATTGATCAGTGGAAAAGGCAGGCTCATGGAACCATTGCCATGGTAGATATTGGTATCACTTTCAGACTGTTTAGAAAACTGATGTGTCAATTGACCCTGAGGAATGCCAGCATGAGAGACACTCTAGAAAGTGTCCCAAATAATTTAAAAAAATGTCTCCACTTTAATATGACTATAAGATGATAATGTATCAGAAAATTTAATTAATTTACTTATGCATGTAGCTAGTGTGGCAAATATTTTTGGTTCCTGTCAAGAGAACATAATAATAATGCCAGCCCATGAAAATACTAAAACAAAAATAATTTAAAACAGTTGGAATGAAGTTTAAAAAAACAACAATAGAGCCAATATTCCTGAAGCATAAAATATATAAATGATACCTGAAAAATATAAAAATATAAATATAAAATAAAAATATAAAAATACCTGAAAAATTATATTTTATTATATATATTATCTACTGTATGCATTAATATAGATCAAGTATTCTATTTAATGCCTTGTATTTTAAAAACCTTTGTACATTAACTCTCACAATAAGTCCTATGATCATTGTATATTTTATAATCCTTTCTTAAATTATTATATCAAACCTAGCCAACGTATGCATACTATTTTAATAAAAGATATAATAGCAGTTATGGAGGAGCAGAAGATGATTATAAAAATGAGGTATTATACTATTAACTTAGAGACTGTGAGAAAGGTCCAGTTTTTCCTTTTCAGTTATACTGTACTTAATATATTTTATTGAATTTGTTTGTTAGGGTTTTTAGGTGACTTCAATGTTTAGCAATGGAAAGTGTTTGTCCTTGTAACATAGGCATTTCTTTTTTGTTCTTTATAATAATTTTTATTTTGACCAAAGTGAATTACATATCTTTCACAGTAATAGTTTAGGTACATATTGACATTGAATCATGGGAATTCCCACCACCAAAGTTGTCCTCCCTCCACCCCTGTTCCCATCTTGCATCCCATATTCCTTTCCATTACCCACCGGGCTGCTAGTATAAGTGTTTAGCTTGTTTTAGGTTGGGTATGGATTCTGTCATCATTGGATTGGGTTTGGTGTTTAAGTCTGATCATTTTTATTACATTTAGTGAACATACAACTGTTTTGTCTTGGAACCCTCCATTGTTTCCCCCTCAATGTGAGAGGCGGAACGAGATGGTTCAAGTTATGTGGTTCTGTTTGAGGGAAAAAAAGAATAAAATGGAGGTAAAAATCAAACAAGCAAAAAATGGATGGAGTCCTTCTAGAGGCTATAAATATTAATTTGAGAGAAGAAAGGTTAAAAGGAAGAGAAACACATCAACAATACAAAAAGAAAATTTAAACAAAAAATCTAAAACGCACCACAGCAATAAAGATAACCACAACAGAATAACCACGGTCCAGAACAAAAACCATAGGCATTTCTATGAAGACTTCCCTTGTCATTCTATTGAATTTAATTGGATCGAATAACATATTTAAGTTCTAGGTGCAAGTAAAGTTTGGAAATTGAGTAATAATATTTCAATATATATGATGGTAGCAAGGCTAGCCAATAAAGTAAGGTGTTTGGAATGCCAATGAAACAGCAAAAAGCAACAAACATAACTACAAAAAATAAAAATAAAAATCTTGCTCCAGATCCCATGGCTCATACTGTCTAACTGAGTTCTAAAATCTGTCTTCTCTATATCCATGCTCAGAGAACTAATCTGGGACACAAGCATCTCTTGGAATAACTAGGAAAATAGAAGTAAATAAAAGGCTAAGTGGAGGGTGTTTGCCTGTCTGGAGCTTGTGCCACTTATGCTCTTCTTGCTGAGTATTAGGATGATATATAAAAAAAGGCTGAGAGGCTGAGAGTGAGTTTTCTCCCCACCCTTCTCTCCCAGTTTCCACTTGATACTGGAGTATCTTATTTCCTTTGATTTATTATAAAAGTCCATCACCCTCATTCTAAAACCACAGTCTATATAAATTCCTATCAAACATCAAGGAAGCCTCTTTGATTTTAATACTTATTTAAGTCTCTCAAAGACTACAAGAAGGATCTTTTACGAAAGAACTTCAAAATCTATCAGAAGAATTTTCTTTGTGGTTGCCATTTCAGATTCCTTAAACCCTCATCATTGCACTTGAAGCATCCCTTCCATTTTCAAAAATTTTTTTAGCACTAATACTTTGCCAAGACATATCTAAGAGCTTAAAGAAAAAGAATCAGAAAATATGGAACCAGTGATATGCTGTGCCTCACAGCCCTCTGCAACACATTCTGAAATCCAGCCTGCATTTAATGAACAGCTTTCTGCTCACATTTAAACTTTCCAACATTATCAACACAATGCTCAGCAAATGACACAGTCCAATAACCAGCTAAAGAAGTTTTCCAATGAAATCTCTGATGCCATATGCAAACTGGAAAAAATATTGACATTCAGTCAAAAGAATCAGATGTTTCTATTTTAAACTGTCAAGTTGTATTTGGAACTATATCTCAGTCAAGAAATAATATGATATAGTAAAATTAGTATTCAATGATTTTAGATTCCAAAAAATAGAACTTTTCTTCACAGATATTATTTGACCTTAGACTTATTTGTCCTTTCTTTCATTTCTGAGGATTAACTTCCTCAGTTGATCAATATAAACATTTTTGTTTTATTCAAAATTATTTTTCTAAGAAGAAAAATAAAAATATAAGATTTTACATAAGAAGATTGTAAAATTTATCTTTGTCCTCAGAACAATTTTTCTGTTCTAAAAATTCACCACTCATTTACTATTTATTATTTTTCCTCATTTATTTATTAGATATTTATTTAAATTCTATTTCACTAAGCTTCAGGAAAATCTCTGATTAGATATTACAAATAGCAGAGATATTTTAAGCAAAATTAGCACTTATTATTATGCAATTTAAACTTGAGTAATTATAGAATCTTTGGTCACCAATTGACCTTGTGTTTTACAGCTTGGTATATCTTCTTTTTTTCTATGAGCAAAAGAGACTTGAGGTTGTATACATTACCTGACTGTAACTAGACTGAAAAGAACATTGATTGAGAGAGTTATCATGTTAAAAACATAAAGATAGTGGAAAAAAAAAACCAAAACAGAAAAAAAAAACATAAAGATAGTGGCTGGAAAGATTCTACAACAGGTAGAGAGCCCGTGTTTTGTATGCAGCTGACCTATGTTCAATTCTTAGAGTCCCAAATGGTCTCCCGAGCACTGTCTAGGTTGATTTCTGAGTGCAATGCTAGGAGTAAATCCTGAATAACACCATGTATGGCCAGCAAAACAAACAAAATATCATTATAGTATTCTAATTTTCAATTAAAAAAGATAAGATCTATTTTGGCTTCCTGACATCTGGAAACAACCAGAAGAAAACAATCACATTTTATCATTTTCACCACTCGTTTGACTGTTTCGAGAGAAATATGTTTCTCATATATCTGAAAATAGCCTGAAATTACATCTCTAGAATATTTCAGGTTTTCTATTGTTGAATTACTTTTACTTAAATATGTTAATGGATTTTCATTGCTGATTAATAGACATTTTAATTATGCGACAACTTTCATTTATATTTAAATTGACTTTTTATAAGATTATTTGATCATATGTCTAGTTTGGATTGCATACCTATTTTTTAAATGTAAGAAATGGACACAATGTTGGTAGGTGTATGAAGAGTTGAAGTGGATTCCAAATGCAACCTTAAAATCTATCTGACCTGGGCTTGAGAATAGTAGAGTAGGTAAGGCTTGCCTTGCAACATAAGATTCTGATTCTATCTCTAGCACCTCCTATAGTCCTGCATGTATTCCAGGAATGAAAGCTAAGCACAGAGCCAGGAGGATATGTTTTTCAAACCCACATGTGTCCCCAAAACACAAAATAAAACCTATCCTGGTCTTCTTGCCCCTAAGTGTGGCTAACTGTTTTGGCTTAGATATTCACAGCTCTAGTCACATCAAGGACAATGAGAGAAATATAACAATCTCTGACTTACATATCCTTTCCCTTTTATATTAGTCCCTTTGTGATTTTTCTAAAACAATTTCTGATCTAGCTTTCCCAGTCTTCCTATTCATAAACTTTCCTATACCACATATGTTAATTAGTACTACTTAATAAGAAGACTTTATTACTTACATTGCTTCATATAAAAGTTCTTGTCATGAGCTGAAAACATGCCTTACTGGTAAAGTTCAGATTGACCTTGGATGTGTGAATCCCTAACACTGAGTTTAATCCCCAACACTCAGGAAAAGACATTATTGTTAGTTCTTAACTATTATCGTAGCCTCGCTTTTCTTCTTCTTCTTCTTCTTCTTCTTCTTCTTCTTCTTCTTCTTCTTCTTCTTCTTCTTCTTCTTCTTCTTCTTCTTCTTCTTCTTCTTCTCTTCTTCTTCTTCTTCTTCTTCTTCTTCTCCTCCTCCTTCTTCTTCTTCTTCTTCTCTTCTTCTTCTTCTTCTTCTTCTTCTTCTTCTTCTTCTTCTTCTTCTTCTTCTTCTTCTTCTTCTTCTTCGTCTTCTCCTCCTCCTCCTCCTCCTGCTCCTCCTCCTTCTCCTCCTCCTCCTGCTCCTCCTCCTCCTCTTCCTCTCTCCCCCCCCCCTCCAGGCTATACACTCAGAAATCGCACCTGGCTTGGGTGATCATATGGGAAGCCAGGAAACAAACCAAGGTCCATCCTGGGTCAGCCATGTGCAAGACTCTACTGCTGCGCTATTGCTTCAGCCCCATCATTTTCTGTTAATGATTGTTTAGACCTTTGTATTCCAGTGTTTCTGAAACTAAAATGTTTTTGAGATTAGTGGCTCCACCTTGTATCTTTTTATCTCTTTTCTGCAGTGCTTTAAGCACAGTATTAGTTGTAATCGATATTCAGTGATTGCAAAAAATATAACTAAAGTAATATAAGAAATAAGTTGATGAACATAGAAATAACCTTGGGAAGAGGGATCAGTGATCCTGCAACTTTAACAATAACTGCCTTCATAGTTTATAACTTGGAGAAAGTCATTAAATTTTCAGATTTTTAAAAAAATAGACGTCAACTCTGGACACTTTGGTAATAGAGGTGATGTGGTGCCATTTTATCTCTAAAATTATAAACAGTTATACTCTTGTAAGTCATTATTAAATCAATAATAAATCAGTAAACTTAAATTTAGGATAAATAAAACAAAGCAATTAGAGATCACAACTGTCCTATTAAGACTATTTCGAAGATTAAATCAGACTATTGATATGAAAGTAATTATACTAATAACTTTATGGTAGTCAAGAATACTAATAATTATAATATTATGGACCTATTGACCAAATTTATGCATATAAACCTTGTGGCATAAAAAGAGCAGATATATATCTTTTATTGGGGGCAGTCACATCAGCCTGACTTTAGTGCAGTGATGATGCCTGATTATTTATACTCTCTCTAGAAAGGCAAATCAATTAGATGATACTCTGGTTTAGGGTACCTATCGATATAATGAAAATTATAAATAATTAAATACTATTATCATATTTAGTTCAGAGTAATGAAAGGTCCGAAAAGAAACTCATAGCAGAGAGGAAGAGATGATGACCTTAGGCTGAAATCATTTTTAAGAATAGTTCTGAATCTTCGAAATGAGTTCATCCCTCTGAGACTTTTTCTCTGGTCTCTTAAGAAACAAGAGGACTTTTCACTTCTATACTATATATCCTCAATATCTCTCATTTTTTCTCTTTGTCTTTCAATATGTATATTCTTTAAATGTTTTAGAGTGCCTTCATTCTTACTTTTTGAGAATTTTAAGTTGAAATATCTATACTAGATATACTCAATTCCAAGGACTTCCACTGAACCATCACAAACTGATTATCTCTTTTCTTTCTTTCTTTCTTTCTTTCTTTCTTTCTTTCTTTCTTTCTTTCTTTCTTTCTTTCTTTCTTTCTTCTTTTTCTTTCTTTCTTTCTTTCTTTCTTTCTTTCTTTCTTTCTTTCTTTCTTTCTTTCTTTTTCTCTTTCTCTCTCTCTTTCTGTTTTTCTTTCTTTCTTTCTTTCTTTCTTTCTATCTTTCTTTCTTTCTTCCTTTCCTTCTTTCTTTCTTCCTTCCATCCTTCCTTCCTTTCTTCTTCTTTCTTTCTTCTTTCTTTCTTTCTTTCTTTCTTTCTCTTCTTTCTTTTTCTTTCTTTCTTTCTTTTTCTTTCTTTCTCTCTTTATTTTTCTTTCTTCCTTTCTTCTTCCTTTCTTCCTCCTTCCTCCCTTCCATCCTTCCTTCCTTTCTTTTTCTCTTTCTTTTTTCTCTTTCTTTCTTTCTTTCTTTCTTTCTTTCTTTTCTTTCTTTCTTCTTTCTTTTTTTTTCTTTTTTCTTTCTTTCTTTCTTTCTTTCTTTCTTTCTTTCTTTCTTTCTTCTTTCTTTCTTTCTTTCTTTTCTTTCTTTCTTTCTTTCTTTCTTTTTCTCTTTCTCTCTTTCATTCATTCTTTCTTTCTTTCTCTTTCTGTTTTTCTTCTTCCTTTCTTTCTTCCTTTCTCTTTCTTCCTTTCTTCTTCCTTTCTTTCTTCTTCCTTTCTTTCTTCCTTTCTTCCTTCCTTCCTTCCTTCCTTCCTTTCTTTCTTTCTTACTCTTCCTTCCTTCCTTCCTTCCTTCCTTCCTTCCTTCCTTCCTTCCTTCCTTCCTTCCTTCCTTTCTTTCTTTCTTTCTTTCTTTCCTTCTTTCTTTCTTCTTTTTCTCTTTTTTTTTTTGGTCACACTCAGCTGTACTCAGGTGTTACTTCTGACTCTTCGCTCAGAGATCACCTCTGGCAGGCACTAGGGACCACCTGGCATGCTGGAATTCGAACCACAGTTCATCCTGGATCAGCTTTGTGCCAGGTAAATGCCCTACCATTATGCTATCTCTCTCCAGCCCATAAAAACTGATTATCTTCAAAGATGTACTGATTTCTTTACAGTTTTGGAGTTAAAATTGCAATCAAAGTATCATTAGAATAAACTTCAATATGGAACCTTCGAAGGGATCTGTTAATTGCCATTTCTTGTTTCTGGAAGCATCCTTGCTTTCTGGATAAATAAGTAAACTCTTTTCACATTGTCTCTGTCTCTTTTACTTGTGGCTCATTTTAGAAAACTATTAGATTTAAAGTTAACTTCTTTTATTTTTCACCACTCAGACTGTATCCTCTCCCTCTCCCTTTCCCAGAGGAAAGAGAACAAAGTTAACTTCTTAATTCAGAATTACTTCATGTCAAAGTTATTAATGATATCTTCAAAGACTTTCCCAAGCTAAGTCATATTCATACAGGTTTTATTCAATTCACAACACTTGGCAAAAATTTAAAAAATAGATTGAAAGTTCTCAAAACTAACTCAGTTATATGTAAAATATATAATAATATAACAAATATAATATAATATGATATAATATGATACAATAATATATAATATAATGTATAATATAATATGTTAGATACAATATTAAATACATATTAGATAAAATATTAAATATATAAACATTATAAAAAATTAACATTTTCTAAATGAGTATACATAATCCTTTGAACATGATCTTATTTGGGAAACACTGTCAAAATCCAAAGTATATTCCCTGTAATTTCTCAGACAGTTAAAAGGAAAGGCCTTGAATTGCCATGAGCCTCATTGACATTATAATCTCTTTAAAGAACACGGAGGATTAATTCACTAAAACAAATGCAATTACAGAGCAAGAACAAAACAGTTTTTCTCTTCTCCAAACTCCATTAAGTGGGAAACATATTTTAGAATGTAGGAAGGCAAGGCTGGAAATCTTTACATTTACATACTTATTCTGCCAATTACTCAGTGTGAATCCTGTAGGCAAGTTATTTAACTTCCCTCAATCTCAATTTCCTTCACTATAAAAGTAATATTAGTAGATAATATTTATAGAGTACACACTGTGTGTCAGGCACTTTTGAAAATTATTTCACATGTGTTCTTTTAAATCTTCCTAAGAGCACTATGAAGCATCAGAGTAAACTTCTACTTCTCCTGTCAATATTCTATCTTTTTCCTTCAGTAGTTGAGTTCTAAATGGGTTTATGGGCTAATAGTGTTCCATTTTCAAACCGCCTTTCCAGAATTTGATGCTCATGTAAGTTCCCCGAAAAAAATAAGAGATGAAATAATATGCATATTTTCTGCACCAGTTTTCCATAACATTGTATCCTGCTTTAGTTTTTTTTTAATGCTTGAGGTGGTGTTGTGGGGTGATAACACTTCTCAGTGTTCAGGGAACCATACATGGCAGGAATTGAAGCAAGATCTATTATTAGTAAAGTAAGTGCCATAATATCTGCACTATTTCTTGATCCATGTCTTTAGATTTTTACCAGTATAGCAGTGATATTCATAATACAACATGTAGCTAGGAACATTAATTGGAGGGAAGGCATAACAATAAGATATAATGTGCTTGTGTGTATGGATAAATACATGGAGTATTGTTAGTGAAGATTGAGCACATTAAAAAATGTTATGAGAGTGGCCAGGTGGTTGCACAGCAGATAGGGCATTTTCCTAATATGAGGCCAACCTGGACTCAATCCCTTGCATCCCATATGTTCCCCTGAGCCTGCTAGGAGTGATATCTGAGAGCAGAGTCAGGAATAAAGCCTGAGAACTGCCAGGTGTGGGAAAAAAAACCCAAAAGTTCTGAGAGGTAAAATAAAACATATAATACTTATGCCATATTTAACTGAACATTTTATACCAACTCAGCTACTATTATTTTCACTGTATAGAGAAAACTGAAGTGTAGAAAAATTAGGTGACTTAAAATATGCTATAGAGCTGTCAAGTACTTCACAAATAAATATCAAACATGGACAGTCTGGATAATTTTCCTAAATTATTTAAAATACCATTTTAATATTCTTTAATATTACCATCGAAGTTAAAGAAAAAATAAGTCATCTAGTTAACTATATTAGTATTTATACCTATATTACATAAATGCATTTATCATTTACTTATCTAAGGTTAAGGTATTTACATAGATCTGTGGCTTGAGCATAGAAAGTGATTGAGATACTGCACCATTTCTCAAGGAAGTTTATTTATTTATTTATTTATTTTGGTTTTTGGGCCATACCCAGTGACTGCTCAGGGGTTACTCCTGGCTATGAACTCAGAAGTCGCTCCAGGCTTGGGGAACCATATGGGATGCTGGGGGATCGAACCACAATCCATCCTAGGCTAGCTCTGGCAAGGCAGATAACTTACCTCTAGCACCACTGTGCCGGCCCCAAGGAAGTTTATTTTAAGGACAATAGGGACATAAAAAATAAATTCAATATAATGTAATATATGCAACATGTGTCTGGTACAAATGACAGCTGGAGAATAATTTTTAAAGTAATTTATCAAAAATATATTAGGGAAAATGAACAATTTAGGCAGATATTTAAACAAAACACGCAAAATAGAGAAATATAAAACAGCCTAGAGAATAATGAGGAAATGAAAATAACTAAATATATTGTGCTTCATAAATGTGTGTGGAGGAAATAAGTGCTACAATCATATAGATTTTTAATAGTACATTAAGGGCACGTGACATTAATTATAAATGATAAAAATATACTATAAATTTTTAAGTAAAGAATGTATTGTATCAAACTTCTATGCAGATTTTGGTTTACAATTTGGAAATGGAGCGAAATAAAGTTGGTAAGAATAAGTTTTATAAAAATAAATAATAAAAAGCTACTTCGAAGATGTAGTGAGATAATAAAAAGTTAGAGAATAGTTGAAAAACTATTTGTGTTTGTATCCTGAACTGTGATTGAATTAATCATATTGATTTATTAAGGTAGCAAAAGTAAGAAGAAAAGCAGGTTTAGACAGATGAAGAATTTACAGGAAACTTCTGAAACTGATGAAAATCATTTAAGATCAGAGATTATTAAAGATTGTTAAAACTACAAAAAAAAATATATGGTTGAAATAGACATTAACTAAGAAAAGAAAATAGAAATAACTTTTAGGAACAAAGGCAATTTATGTCTGGGAAATTATTTTAAAATTGGAATAATTACTAAATACAAATTTAAAAAATAAAAACAAAATACATACAAAAATTTTTATTAATATTTTTTTATAAAAATATGGAATGCTTCACGAATTTGCATGTCATCCTTGTGCAGGGGCTATGCTAATCTTCTCTGTATCGTTCCAATTTTAGTATATGTGTTGCCGAAGCGAGCACTTTTATTAATAATTTTTATTTTGACCAAAGTGGATTACAAATGCCAAGATCACTAACTACAGGAGACTGACTATGACCACTATGACTGGGCAGAACATATCCTAAGACCAATAAAAAAGACCCTAGTCTAGGATTTGGCCTATGATCTGTACAACAACCAAGATTTCTAATTCCAGAGGTCTGACTAAGACAACTGCAACTGAGCAGAACTTCTGAAATTATAATGAAAGACTTTATCCTAGGCTTCATCCTAGGATCGGGGCAAAAACCAAGACCACAACTACAGAAGACTGATTAAAACTGGTTAAAGTGATGGAACAGAACTTCTGGAACTATAAAGAAAGAGTCCATCCTATGACATGTGCAAATACTAAGATCATTAGCTACAGAGGCCTGATTTTATTATCAACAATGGAGCAGAAAATTTCCAGATATCACAGAAGGACCTAGGGGAGGGTAAAAGTGCATGTACAGAGCCTATAGTTATTTCCATGACAGTATACTTCAAGAGCAGAGAAACCCTGTAACTCCTAGGCCAGGGGAATTTCCTTTTTAATCAGCCTTATTTTTACTGTACCTATTAAAAAAATAGCACATATTAAATTTTTTAAATTTGTTTGTACTTGTTGTTTGTTTTTTGTTTTTCTTTTCTTTGCCCTTTTTTCCCTCTCTGCTTTGATTTGTCTTTATTTCAAGATTATGATTAGTGTTTGGTAGTTGTCTTTATTGCTGTGGTGCTTTTCAGGTTTTTTGTTTGTTTGTTTTTGTTTTATTTTGTTTTGGGGTGATTTTTCTTATATTATTTTTATGTTTTCCTTTCTTTTCTTAAACATACAAAAATTTAAGAAGAATTTTGAAACAATTTAAAGAATTGATCGACAATATGTACATCAGTCTTCAAATAAAATTGAACAAAAGAACTGTTTTCAAATCAAATATTGGTTAACTATTTATTCAAAACAGATTTGTTAAGTAATAAAATTTTAATGAACTTTTGTAACATGGTAAAAACCAGTCCATTATTTCCATTATTTTCAAGTTTCTACTAGTGCAAAGATAGATCTTTTAAAAAATATATTTTTGTTGTTTTTATTTGTTTTAGTGTCACACCTGACTGCTTAGGGCTTACCCCTGTGTCTACACTCAGGCATCATTCCTGGCAAGGCTCAGGGTTTCATATGGGATGCCTGAAATTAAATCCACATGAAAGGCAAGATCCTTGTCTTCTGTATTATGTTTTTGGCCCCAATATAGGGCTTTAAGACTGAGCTGAACCCTAGTGTTGGTAATACTACCACTCTCTAACTATGGCATTTTGTTGCATTCTTTTCAATTCATCAATTTACAGATCTATCTTATTTATTAAAAAATGCTGCAGAATTCTTTTTATTTTCATAGGAATAAATTTAACAATTTGAAATTCAGCCTCAAACACGGAAACTTATTATATTTTTCATAATATAAATGAATATTAAATTTGATATTTTTCCTAGTATTTATGAGTTCACATCTGTTTTGGAACAGCCAAATGTAACCCTTGCATATTGCCTGCTGTGGCCCCCAAACAAAGGAAAATAAAAAGATAGCACAAGGGTTATGTTGTTTTCCTGCATGATGGCATGAGACTGACCCTGGTTCAAACCCTTACACTACAGTCTCCTGAGCATTTCCTAGAGTGATTCCCTGAGTACAGAATAAAGAGAAATGCTTGAGCACTGCTAGGTATGGCCCTCATATAAGCCCCCCCAAAAGGATCCCATTATTATGTAAAGAATGATGGTTTTACATATTATTATGATATGAGCCGCGCTTAAAATAAATAATTTAACACATTTCTAAAGCAAATTACAGTGCCACTTCCTAGTGTCATGGAATTTACAACCTCAACTCCTCACCTTCTAGAAGAAAATTCTTTTCTGATTTTCACATTAATTACTTCCTTGCTTTCTACAATTTACCAACTGATTTTATCTTAACAATACACTTAATGTCATCTATTTTTGAAATTTACATGAATCTATTTATATTGCAAGTATTCTTTTGTGCCTTGATTTTTTGCTCAGCATTTTTCTTAATACAATCATACTTGTTCAGATCCTAACTGAAATGCAATACTTTCGTCTATTGTATGGAAAGACTACAACTATATCCGTTTTACTAGTGATAGACAGTTAGGTTGTGAATGTTGCACAAAATAACATGAATATTCAGTTTCTATTGTATATGTAAATGAACATAAAATTTACTAAAATATGAAGATTATTTTTCCAAAGTGGCTCAACCAATATTTATTCCAGCTAGTTGGGTATGAAAATACCTAGTATTCAATTTATATATGACATGCAAGTAGAAATTTGAGGCAATTTTACTTTCATTTTACTTTTATATTGGGAAATGATAGACCATGCTAAACTATTAATAAATAGCAGTACTTTTAATTTCATTGTTGAAATAATCTTAAAGGAAGTAAAAAAAATAGCAAGATGTCACCATGAAAGGAAATAGTTTTGTTGGAGGAAGTGAGGAGGCTGATATTGGAGAGGTATGAGTGCTGCTAATGCACTCATTAGAAGAGAATAAAAGAAAATAGATGAAAGAACCCAACATAAATCCAAAGATGAAAGTTCAGTGGGAACAGAGATAGGATGGATCCAAAAGTACTCCCTAAGCTGAAGTTATGAAAGAATAAAATGAACAAAAGACCAAGAAGTCAAAAAGTACAGATCTAATATTTAAAATCTATAATTTATTATCAATGAATTCCTGGGAATTCCTGGGAATGAGGCCCAAAACAAGCAAACATAATGCACATGGAGATAGCCATAAATCATGAAAGCCGAAAGGCATATCAGAATAGGAAATACGTCCTTGGTAGTGATACCATATCTTGGTAGTGTTTTCCATTACCAACATATTGGCCTTTGCACAGTAAACATCCTATTCCCAGGCTACCAGGGAAGAATAATGGCTTCTCATTCTCTTTTGGTTTTAAATCTCATGCAAGTGCTCTCATTGGTGAACTCTAATAAGTTTCATGATGGCAAGACTATCAGAAAAATGTAGTCTTGGGAATTTGTGTCTTAATGTATAAAACAAATTATACAGAAAAAATTAAAAATCAACAGAAATACATATACCTAAAACATTGAATTTTAGAGACTAGAGAGACAGAGACTTATAGCAGCTTTGCATGCAAGGGGGTTGAGAATATGATATGATATATGTATGAATATGTATGATATACAGGTATGGGCCTCAGAACTCTTGAGAGTGACCCCAACCAGAATATCAATAATTCAATTTTAAGTAAGTATAATATAACCCTATGAATACAAGATTAGACACTTAAATATATCTAAATATCTATCATTCCAGTAATTTATTCATTACCTGGATGAATGAAAGAGTAATTCATTTCATGATTATTTCACAAATATTTAATTAGAATTTTGCTTTCATAAAATTTTGCATAGAATATTCAGAGTGCATAGAATATGACGTTCTAACTTAAAAAAATCTAAATCCCTGTGTATGACTGTCAAGATAATGGTGCAGGTGATAGGTGATGCCAATTGTTGTAGCTAGTGACTAAAGCACGGGGAAGTAGTGCCATTTTTCCTATAAACACAAAACTTTTTACCATTCATATCTGCTATCAAATTTGGAGAGTCACCATATGACAATGGAGTTCCAACAATGAGCATGCACAGTTCTCATCTTCCTGATTTTTGTTTGCTTTGGAAGGGGGACACACTGGCAGCACTTACTCCTAGCTTTGTGCTCAGAAATCGCTCCTCGTAGGTTCTGTGGATCATATAGGATTCCAGAGATAGAACTATCAGTCCCAGGTCAGACATGTGCAAGACAAAGTCCCTACCCACTGTGCTATAGCGTTGTCCTCTCCCTGCTCTCTTGAGTGAGATTACTATAGGCATTTTTCAGGGCTAATCTTTGAATCATAAGTTTCTAACTCAGGATAGTTCTGTGCTTAAGCTTTAGCAAACATCTGTGGAAAAGTATATGATGAAGATATGATCCACAACAAAGATCTATCAAAATATTTGATTATAAAACTCACACCCTAAAAAAGTAAGACTAACATGTTAATATTCTTGCTTTAAAATAAACATGTACCCAAAACAAATTTGGAGTACAACACACAAGGCAAAGAAATTTTTCATCTGCCTATAACTTTAAAGAAGTTTCCTTTGCTAAGTGATATAAAAAAAATGGACCGTAAAGAAAGAATAAACACTTTCCCAATGAAAGAAGCAAGAGAAGTAATAAATTAAAAAAATCCACTGTAAAACATGAACAGATAGAAAATCCAACTTACAATGTGGCCAAAGAGAACCTACATTGTAGGAAGAATGAATGGGTTAAATTAGGAAATAAGGTTGGAAGTACATTTTAGTAAAATTGGGAAATCTAAGATACCTTATTAAGGGTCTTGGATTTTGTTCAGCTTAATAGTTTCTAGCAGGGAAGTTATGTGATTTTATTTGCATTTTCAGAAAGAGAATGCTGACAATTGGAAAAGGGATTTTAAGAGTAATAAACTGACTAGGAAATGGCTGCAGTGGTATAAGTCACTTGTGAAAAGGAGTGATTGTGGGAATGAAGGAGTTCAGAGATATGCGAACTGGAATTGTATAGAGCTGAAGGACAGAGAGAATTATACATAATTCTGTCGTCTAGTTTGGGCAATGGACTGATATGAGGAATAGGTTTGGGATCCACAGAATGTTTCAGTATCAAGCCAGTAATACCATTTTGCTGATCTTAAGAGAGCTTTCAATTGATTCAATTTGCTTCCTTCATCCTCAAGGGTTCTGCTACCCTTTCTCATGTGTCCTCAAACCCCTCTAGGAAGCAAGACTCCTAAATGTCTCCTAAATCAATTTTTCCCTGCAGTTTTCAAGAGGGTATGGCAAGCATCATAAATCACTAAGCACAAATGCTTCTATAGCATTAGTTTGAAATACAAATAAAGGTATGATTGTTTGATTTTAGAAAATGTCAAAAGTTGTCAAGAATATTATTGCCAGTAAATATTTTCTGACTATTGGTCTAAGATGGTATTTATGAGTCATGTTGTGACTTCTTTCTATTATGAAGGTGGGTGATCATTAAGCTTTTTTTTTTTCATAATACCTCTTCCTGTATGGAAATGATAGAGAGAATAGTTGGGAATAGGCTCTATGCCTTTTGGTTGGGCCTAAAGATTTGTCTACATTGGGTCTTAGATGTATTATGAACAATTACCATTTTAGGGAAGCAAAATTTAAGCATTATATGTCTCAAGGAAATCACAGATTTTCACAAGGCTCAATAAATCAGATGTGAAAAATAAATAAACTGCTGAGAAGAAAGCAAAATAGATTAAAAGAAACAGCTCATTGGCAAGTTTAGAATCTGTAAGCATCCAAAGTTATTGAATTTTTGACAGACAGCTTAGATATTATTACTAAAATTGCCTTTTGTTGAATAATATGACTTTCAGCAAGAGTAGAACTGCATCTTGTTCTCAATAGCTTTCTATTAAAAATAGAGAACACAATTTTCTGCTAATATGCCTTGCATTAAAGTTGCCCAGAAATAAAAACCATTAAAAATAATGAGCAATGAAAAAAGTGAGTTCTACAATACTAAATATACTAATCTCGACTTTTTCACGTACAGAAGAAAAAGGTTATGGTTTTATTTAAAGACTCCGCTGTTCTGAAATCCCATCTTTCTATCATTTCAATTTGCTATGTGCTTCATTAAAATAAGTAGATTATGACCAGCAGTTGTAGCAGAGTCATTCATAATTAAGTTGCATTACGAGCTGTCTATTAACGCATTTTTTCCTTTTCAACTATAAATGAGTTTAACTTAAATTTGATCTTCACATGCCTGACCTTTTTATTTTGGATATAAAATTTCAAAAGATAGAGAACTCTGTAGAAGTTATTATTCCAGAAGCCAAGAGGTGGCGCTGAAAGTCTGTTTCAACCTTAGTCAGGATTTCTTCATAATGTAATAAGAATATCTGCGCCGCTGAAATTCTTCAGTTTGAAATACAAAGGGTCCGATTCAATAGTCTTGCAGCTCTTTAGTTGGTAGAGCATGTTAAATGCTTGCGAATTAATCAGTCTGAATGTGGAAAAGACCTTCGGCACTCTTTCAGGAGAATGTACAATAGAAAAAGTATAGCTCCTAGTATAGCTTCAAGTATAGCTTAAAGATGTTAAAGGAGAAAACCTGTGTACATAAAAAGTCATCATTCCATCTAATATCCAAACATGTTATACTGGATACTAAGAAATGTTTCACTGTTAATGAATCTTATAACTCTTTCATCTATTAAATTTTTACTCAAAGAATCAACAGTTATTTCTTTGTTTTTCTTTTTCTCTTTTTTCCTCCTTTCAGTTCTTTTTTATCTTATTTTTTAAAAATCTTTATTTAAGCACCATCATTGCGAGCATGATTGCAGTATGTTTCAAACATAAACAGAACATACCCTTGGAGTGGTGAGTGCAGTTAAAGAAATAACTACACTGACAACTATCATAACAATGTGAATGAATGAAGGAAGTAGAAGCCCTGTTTAAATACAGGCAGGAGGGAGATTTGGGGCATTGCTAATGGGCATGTTGCACTAGTGAAGGTGGGTGTTCTTTATATGACTGAAAGCCAACTACAATCATGTTTGTAAACAAGGTGTTTAAATAAAGATATAAAAAATAATAAATAAAAAGGATGAGAAGTTTAAGAGAAAAGAAAGAAAAATTAAAAAAAAAGATCACCCCTCCTTCATCAGTGCAACATTCTCACCACCAATGCCACCCTTCCTCCTCCCCCACCCCTGCCTGTATTTGAGACAGGCATTCTACTTCTCTCATTCTTTAACATTGTCATTGCTAGTTGTTAGTGTAGATATTTCCCTAACAGCATTCACCACAACTCTGATAGTAGTGTCCTTGATGATAAATTAATCCAAGTGGATTCAGATTACAGATAGAGACCTCAAAATGGTCTGCCAAGAATCCTTGAATAGCAGATGCCATAACATAGCTAGGGTCTGGCACAAGTCCAATTAGCTCATTTCAGAATAATCCTGAGGTTCAGGAAACCCTCAAGCTTCAAATTTCTCATTTAGAGAAATCAAATTCTATCTATCTATCTATCTATCTATCTATCTATCTATCTATCTATCTATCTATCATCTATCTATCTATCTATCTATCTATCTATCTATCTATCTATCATCTATCTATCTACCTAGCATCTATCTATCTGTCTGTCTATTTGTCTATCATCTATCATCCATCCATTCACCTATCTATCTATCTATCTGCCTACATTTTATATCTATCTTCATCTTTATATTTTATATACAATTCTATTAATACTCAATATCATGGCTCACACATACTAAAATCTAAAGTTGTCAGTATAATAGACTAGTTTGATTTTTTAATTCACTAATACAATTGGCAAACACCCTTTTATGACATTCTTTATATCTCTCAGACAAGTTATTCTATATAAAGGACTTGTCTAGAATTACTTTATTCAAGATCAATAAACCAACAAATAGTGTAACTTCTTAAGTTTTCATCTGCAGAGGAGCAGAGGAGTTAGGCTAGCAGAATGAGGAAACATCTGCTTTTCTTCTGTCTCTAAGGGCAGGACTTCTTTTTGGAACTCATGGACACTAATGTATTCCAAGGGATTTTAACACCAGTCTCCTATTGCTGACCTTCCCTTTCTCTCTGACTTTCAAACTCTTTCAGTTTCTTTGAGTCCAGAGAGAGAAAAACAAAGAGCAACTTTACTCAGATGAATCTGTCTGCTTTCTAAATTGTTCTTGCTCGGGAATGTTAAGGAGCTGGAACAGTGATTCAGTTTATCATTATCTTCTCCTGCTTCCTCTCAGAAAAAGGGTAATTGTGGAAAGTTCTTTAAAATTTAGAGCAGAAAGAGAGGAAATTTGTCTCCCAAGTGCCAATTAATAATAATAGCAGCTAATGGAATGCAGCAAGCCTATTTCTCCACTTTCTCCTACAACCTTGATGATAGGTACTGGTGATTTCTTTTCCATCAGATAAAGTAGGGGTTGTGATAGTCTTTATTATTTGTCTGAAGTTATAATTTTAATAGGTAACAAGAAAATAACTCTACATGACTTACACCACAATAAATGGTAGAATGAAGATTCAATTTCAAGTTTATTTGATCACACTGCTAGAGTTTTCTGCCCGAGTTGACTCAAATATATATATAAACATAGCCTGAAAACTAATAATCAAGAAAATTACTAAATTTTAATGCTAACCCTTGCGATCTTAGGCTACACTCTAACTCCTTATAATGAATTAATTCATTAATATATTTTTATTTTGCAACCTATTTTATTCTTAATGAGAGCACATCTAGGAATTTAAATATGTAAAAGGAATCCAGTGCACAGCCCCCATTTGTTGTGATACAAAGAGCTTTTCAAACTCAGACATCTGGGCCTATGAAATCTGAGTGGGGGGTTCAGCTTCAAGGCTGGGGGCACCAGGCACATAGTAGTCAGATACTTGAAATTTGAGTCTTGGCTTTTTCTACTCAGAGGAGAATCATTTTTCTAAATTTGCCCCTAATCTCACAAGGAAAACATAGAAGCAGCCTTTCCATCTTCTCTGTCCTGTACACCTGGGAAAGTGTCAAACAGATTATGAATGTTGATATTATAAGAAAGAAAAATGATGATTATCTTTCAACTCAGATGTGAATTTTTATCTAGGCAATTTAATTTCAAGCTTTCTTCTGTTTCCCTACCAGATAAATTCTGAGTCAAGAAGGTTAATGACTATGAGAATGCAACAGAAAACACCTATCACCTGAAGGTACTATTTTTTTTTAATGTAGCAATTGAGAGATGTCAGAAAATGTTGGTATTTGATAATTTAGTTGAAGGTTCCACGATGACACCTGGGATATTCTCAGTATTACATTTACATCTGAGATTAAGAGGACTGCCCAAAATTTGGACTAATATTTATATTCTACTTGGGAAGAAAGATATTGGGATTTTTTGAAATCCCAATTTAAAAAAAAACCTCTCCAAAACATGTGAAAGCTTTCTTCTTTCGTTGATCAGTACTGAGGTAGAAGTCTTCTGTAGAAAGAAGTAGATTGAGCATCAAAAGACAAGAAAACCTACAAAGTTTTCTAGCATTTGAGAATAACCCTAGTGTTCAGTATCAGTTAATAAGAGATATGTGTCATGCTCTCCCTGTAGTCCTGAATGAATGAATGAATGATAACTATATATTAACACGTATTTATTACATTTCACAAATACTTGATAAATATTATTAACTACTATGTTAGACCCTGAAAAACACAAATAGAGTAGGTAGATGCAGAAGTTAAACCTAATCACTACTAATGTGCTTCTACCCGGATCTTAACTGCTTGGCCAACTGATGTAATGACTTCATTAAGTGTTTAATAGCCTAGAGCTAGCCAGGTAAAGAGATGACAAGAAGAATGCTGTTTGTGTAGTGATGCCAAAAAGCAGCCTCAATACCTGTCTCCCTCATAGATCTCCTGCCTTTCTAAGTGAATGCCTGAACTCTGGTAGGGAGAGAAAAAATATTTCAATTGTTCTCTGACTTTAACTCACTTATTTTTATTCTCTTTCAATGGAAAAAATAATACCAGTATACACGTTTAGAGTTTATAATAATAGAGGGCATAGCATCTATTAGAAATAGATGGGCCAGGGAGAACATACAACTGGCATAACATACATACATATATACATATAGAACATACATATTGTCTTATATGTTATTGACACACATTCAATTATCACCATCCCATGTGGTCGCCTGAGCTCATGAAGTATCATCTTTGAGTGCAGAGACAGGAGACAACTCTGAGTACAGCTGGAGTAATTAAAAAAAAAAAGAAATAAATCAAATAAAAATGTATTTTAATACATACTGAAAATTAAATGCAGGACTTTTTTGTATTTATATATGCACACACACATATATATATATGACTATGTATTGCATTTTCTTTTGTTTATTTTATTTTTTGTGGCCACATGGGCGGTGTTTAGGGCTTTTCATTGGCTCTATGTTCAGGGATCTCTCCTTGAGGACTCAGGATATTTGGAGTGTTAGTGTTTAAAATCAGGTTAACTGCAAGCCAGCAAATACCCTACTTGCTATACTATCACTCTGGCTCCAGTGTGATAAAATTTAAGTCAGATATTTAGTGTAGACATGGCTATATAGCTTTAAAATAGGTAATTTTACCCTCTTTTTGGTCATGTAAACAGTATATAATTCTACCTTGGAGGTAGGGATTGGTTCTCAGAGATCATTCCTAGAGGTGCTCATATAATCATATGATGTACCAAATGTCAAATCCAAATCTACCACATGCAAAATAAGCATCTTAACTCCACAGTACCTCTTTAAAAGAAATACAAGATCTTATATATTAGGGATAAGAAGCCATATTTTTTAAAAATG
This sequence comes from Suncus etruscus, assembly GCF_024139225.1. Taxonomy (NCBI): domain Eukaryota; kingdom Metazoa; phylum Chordata; class Mammalia; order Eulipotyphla; family Soricidae; genus Suncus; species Suncus etruscus. Next base: position 10,395,891 of record NC_064867.1, read on the forward strand.
CAGGGTCTCCTCCCACCATAATCTCCCCCATTAAAAGACACAGAGTAGAGGGTTGGATCAGAAAACAAAAACCAGATTATTTGCTGCTGCAGGATAAAACATCTAAAAGATCAGGATAGACATAGACTTAGAATAAAAGGATGGAAATCACTTATTTAAGCCACTGGGAAAAAAAAAAAGCTGGGACAGCCATACTTCTTATAGATCAAATTGCATTCAACCTCAAGAAAGTGCTCATAAATAAAGGGGGTCTCTAATTATTGATCAGGGGGAACATTAACAAGAATTACTAACTCTGCTCAACATTTATGCACAAATGTAGAGGGAGTAAAATATGTGAGGCATTTGCTTGCAAACCTAGAGAAACATATGGAGGGAAATGTCCCTTTCTTCCCACATACACAGCAAGATCTTGTTCTTCATGATGTGTGACAATCTCTGTAGTGTGAGATGATATCTCATTGTTTATTTTTTGATTTGCAACTCCCTGATGATTAGTGATGTGATGGATTTTTTTCATGTGCCATTTGGCCATCTGTATTTCTTGTCTGAGCAAATGTCTGTTCATCTCTTCTCCCCTTTTTGAATGGATTTAGATGCATTTTTTTCTTGATAAATTCTATCAGTGCTTTGTATAACTTAGATATTAGTTCCTTAGCTGAAGACATGGTGTTAAAGAAAGGTCTGGGTTAACAAGTTTTGCACATTGTTGACCAGTTTTCCCAGCAGAGTACACTTGTTGGAGATTCTTTCCTTGCTCCACTTTGTATATCTTGCCCTTTATCAAAGATTAATTGATTATATAATTATGTATCTGCCTCAGAATATTCAAGTCTATTCCACTGATTTGAGGGTCTGTCTTTTTATTCACTACCATGCTGTTTTAATGACTACCATTTTATAGTACAATTTCAGGTTGGGGAAAGTAATGATTCCCAACTTTCTTCCCCTAAGGAAGAAATAGCTTTAGCCATTCATGAATGCTATTGTTCCAAGTGAATTTTAAGGGGGATTTATTCACTTATTTGAAAAATTCCATGAATAACTTATAGGGATTGAATTATATATGTGCAATGCTTTGGGAATTATTGACATTTTAATTATATTAATCCTTCATGCCTGAAGATAGTAATGGGATATAGTGAAAAATCTCAGTGAAACAAATGCTATGCCAAGAATAATTCAGCAAGACTTTAATTAACATTTGAATGAAAGATACACAACTTCACAAAAAAAAAAAAAAAAAAAAACAGCTTAGAAACATCTTATACTCAAAACTGACCTTAGAAGAAGAACTGAAGTTTCTGCAGTGGCACGGAGATAGGGCTTTTACCTTGAATGTGGCTGACTTAGGACAGACAGTGGTTCGATTCCCAGAGTTCCATATATATGGTCCCCAAAGCCACGAGTGATTTCTAAGCACATATCCAGGAGTAACCCCTGAGCGTCATTGGGTGTGGCCCCAAAACCAAAAGAAATGAAGTTTCTACTTTAAAACAAGGCAGATCCCACAAACGCATTAAACTTCTACAAAATAACACAAAATTCCATAACATCTCAACATCCATGGACTAAATGCAACCACTAATAGACACAGAGCAGTAAAATGTATCTGAAAACTGAAACTAACATTCTGCCACCAACAAGAAACACACCTGAATAGTCAGAGCAAGCACAGACTAAAATTCAAAGGCTGGAGAACAAACATTAAAGCAAGAAATTCCTTTTAAAAAGGAATTAGTCAAATATAGAATTTTGGTGGATAGACTTGATAAGAGACATGGGTGGGCATTTCTTAATAATGAAAAAGTGTATACACCAGGAAGAAATCAAACTGCTAAATATACATTCACCCTATAAGAAGCCAGCCAAATACTTAAAACAATTGCTAATAAACATCAATATTAACACAATAATACTAGGAGATTTCAACACTGTACTGTCATTTCTTGATACATCAACCAGGCTAAAACTTAACAAGGATATACTGAGTTTGCAGAAATAAATAGAAAAGTGTGGCTTAGTAGATGTATATAGTAGGATGTATATATCTCAAAAACACATTCTTCTCCAAATGCATACTGTTTTAATAAGCTCTGTTGACAAATTTTATTTTTCTAGGAAGAGTTTTCTCAGGAAAGATAAAGCTATATACTAGTGATTTCACTGTTTGCTGCAATTCCTACATATCAATTTTTCAGAGAAAACAGTTTCACCTTAGCAAACAGGTGGTTTAAAAACATGTGTCACTAATGAACAAAGATCAACACATACTCCAAAACTCTCTCACTGGTAGCTGTTTATAAACAGTGAATTTGGCTCAGTTCTTGTTTGCTATATATCTTTGAAACCCATCTTATATCACTTAAATTAGATGAGTTAAAATATGGCAATGCATATTTAGAACCTTTATATAATAATGTTATAGATGCAACCCTGATATCAAATACATTTTATTACACATAGAAGAGCATTCTATCAGATGCCAAAGTAAAAAAAAGAGAAAAAGATTTTTCTTTACATTCCTTTTAATCAAGAAAGATATTAGAATAAATATAGAATTTTTTTTGTTAAACAAGCCTTTATTAGAAGAAAAGAAGAATTTTTTCCTGAAGACCAATTTCTTAGGACCAGTCCTAAGAGAGAATTCTTCAAGAAATGTTGGAGATTAATATTTCACAGAGATTAAAGAAACAATACTAACCCACACGGTTTGGAAGTAGTAAGTAAGCAGTGTTTTCTTGACATATCTTAAAGGTTTATGAGACATATCTACTGAGACACCTAGTCTCAAAAGAGAAAATAAAGAAATATAAAACTGTCCACAGATAAGGTATGGCTTTGAGAGTCATGGTTCTTAAGGGTCTATAGTGGATAATACACAGAGGATGCAGAGTGAGCTGACAGTTCCAAACCAGATGGGAAAACACATATATTAGTGGGAGTAAGTATAGATGACAACCAAGGGCCTGATTCATCTTACTTGAAAATGTTTTTGCTATTCAAATATGTGAGTTATGGAAATATGGTGTAAAACTAAGTTTCAATAAATAGGTTTGGGTGAAGGAATGAAATATAAAATTGAACTATAAAATTCACCTACTAAAGTTTTTTGTTACTGGTGAAATGTGAGCTCAATTGGACATTGATTTCAATGGTAAGAATCTTAAAATTATAAAATAAATGAACTTATATTTCTTATACACTTAAATGCATAGTTTCAGATTTAATACTTATACTCTATGTAGACAAAAAACACACAAAGTGTTCTGTATGCTATTTAGTTTTATAGCCCATCAGCAGAGTATCAATGCTGTCTAATTTACAATGGAATTTCATCCACTAGCCATGTTTATAACTCTTGTCCTATAACTCTTCTGGGCAGAGCAGTTACCATGTACAAATTTATTCATTTCTGTTAGAATTGTGGAAGACAGTGATTAGAAATGTAAATAGGCATGAATCAATAAGAAGGTCCTTCTAAATATTTCTAGATATTTGTAGGGGAAAGTGAAATTAAAAATTCTTGTTGCAGGGCTGGAGAGATAGCATGGAGATAGGGTGTTTGCCTTGCATGCAGAAGGATGGTGGTTCGAGTCCTGGCATCTCATATGATCCCTCATACCTTCCAGGAGTGATTTCTGAGCACAGAGCCATAAGTAACTCTGAGTGCCGTTGGGTGTAATTCAAAAACAAAAAACAAACAAAAAAAATCTTGTTGCAAGTTATAAAAGCAAAAGTCACAGGGCCAGAGAGATAGCACAGCAGCGTTTGCCTTGCAAGCAGCAAACCCAGGACCTAAGGTGGTTGTTCGAATCCCGGTGTCCCATATGGTCCCCCGTGCCTGCCAGGAGCTATTTCTGAGCAGACAGCCAGGAGTAACCCCTGAGCATGGCCGGGTGTGGCCAAAAAAAAAAAAAAAAAAGCAAAAGTCACATATATTTATTTTATTTATTTTATTGGATTTTGGGCAAAACCACGAAGTTTGGAATTTACTCTAGACGCTATGCTTAGGTATCACTCATTGCAGGGCACAGGGGCCAGTCCTTGCAAAAAAAACACTGGGGAAAGAAGCTGGCTACATCTGCTGAATGCAAGGCATGTAACCTACTAGCTCTCTAGTCACACATTTGTATAATTTACTGCTCCTGTGATTTCCCCCTTAAATATAGGTTGATGCCATTTACTTTCTTAAAAAAAGTTACAGTATATTTAAAAGTAAAGAAAAGTATACACAAATAGGAGTAGTTACTGATTAACAAAATAATATTTTGGAAAAGAAATTTCCTCCCCCCCTCTAAAGCAAGATTAAATTCTAGTGTTCTATAATTTATACATATTAAAACACATCAACTTGTATACAGTAAAATTAAACACTTATGGTCAAACAGCTACTAGTAATAAAATTTATTTATAAATTATTATTTTGCTTTTCAAATGTCCCCATATTTTAGTATAAGGTGTAGTCACATAAAAAGTGGTCACTGAGTAAATGATCGGTTTGCAGAAATAATATTCTATGTATTTAGAGCAGAATTTGAGGTGCTTCTTCAGAAGACACATGTTGAGTAAGTAAAAAATTGAACTTTAATATTCATTCTCTATACTCAAAAAAACCAAAGTAAGATAAAAATTAGTAATAAGAACAACAGAAGTTGAATGCCAGTCAAGAGAAATCATAGAGCTATGACGTTCAGCATAGTTTGAAGTGTTACAGTCAAAAGGAAATGTGAGAAAAGCATGATGAGGATTTTAACCTCTAAATAATGTTCAGAATTAGGTTATTCTAAAGGACAAACATCAAGGGAATATACTTTTGAATAAATAGGCCAAGTATTGAACATTGTTGTCCTCTCAAAATAACCTGAACAAATCTATTTATATCTTAGGTAACTGGAAACATGACCTCATTTATTATTAACACAGGAATATTAACTCTGAATGTCTCATGAAAATGAAACTTAACCCTGTTGTCTTTCTGGTTTACAAAGGTATCAGAAATTTCTGATATAAATTGCAATTTTCCATAAGATAGCAAGATAGAGGATATTTCTTTTTTTTCCTTTTTTTCTTTTTTTTTGCACTTTGTAACATACTACTTAGGAAAGAATATGTCTGAACATCCTATATGCAGTATACAGCAATGACAAAATTACCAACTAATAGGATGAATTTTAAAACTCCCTGATTTTTATTGTTGACTTTTTCCTCATATAATACTTCTCTAAATTCTTAAATCAATCACTAATAATGATTATTAATCAGAATTAATCATTAAACATGATTGTGTTTTTTCATGGATATTTTATTTATGTAGATACAGTATATTCAATCATTTTATCTTTTGGGATATTGGGCCACACCTGAAGTGCTCAGGGATTACTGATGGCTCTGAAATCAGAAATCTCTCCTGGAAGGTTGGGGAACCATATGGGATGCTGGGAATCAAACCAGGATCCATCCTGTGTCAGTCATATGCAAGAAAAACACCCTACCACTGTGCTATCATCACTCCAGCTCCTCATTCACTTTATCTTTTAAAATTTTAAGTATTATCTCACAGTAATTATTTTCTCTTTTTAAGTAGTATTACATATTAAACATTTATTTGTATTGCTGTATAGATAAAGCATCTTCATTTTCATTTCTATATAATCATCTATAAATTATCATTCACATATCCATACTAAAATCTATAGAGATATACATTAATTTCAGTTTTTGTCATGAGCAATGTCATTATGCATATTTTTATAACTCTCATTGTAAAGTATGCCAACTTATCATCTCCAGAGGAAAAATTGCTAGTTGCATGATATGTATATTTTCAAATTTATAATATTGTATTACAGAATATTCCTCTTTTACACTCCAATCATTAATGTATAATTTATTCTGTTGGTTCACTCTTTTTGTTAACACTTGTTAAAATTAAACTTGTATTTATCAATTTGTGATTTAACTTAATATATTTTTATTTTTAGCTTAGAATTTTTGATTACTGATACAATAAAAGAAATTAATTATAGGTCATGTGTATACAAATATAGTAGTTTATTCTACATTTTGTTCAATTTTATTTTTTCATATTACTTTTAGAGTCTTTAATATGTTATCAATTATAATGTTTATACATATGTATATGTATGTAGATCTATAGATAAATAGTTTGGCTTCTGGCTATACCCTGCTGTTATAAATCATATGATATAAATCATATGATCATTCAGACTACTAAAACAATGGTCATATGATCATTCAGACCACTGAAACAGCACACCAGAGACTTATGTTACAGGTCCTACTCATTAAATACATCTTTGCAAATCACCATTTCTTTTCTCCCTCTGTCTCTTTGTCTCCCTCACCTCCTCTTTCTCTCTCCCCTACTTCTTTGTTACTTCTCCCCTTTCTTCTTATTCTACATCAACTCAGTCTAGGTTAAATAAAATCCATGCTGTCAATTTCTCTTTAAGAAAGGAACCATGATACCTAAGATGCAATGGACAATACTACATAGGGTAGCCACCTCTTATTGTATTTTAAAATGCTCCAGCCACCATCTAATCCTGAAAGCTTCATTTAGCAAGGCCCACCCTTGTCAGTGATGAAGTGCCTAGAAATTGGAAAACCTTTCAACTCTGATGGAATGATCAATTTTTTAACTTATTTTTACTGTATCTACTCACTTTTTTCTCTCATCTTTTGTTCTCCATTTCACTCTCTCCTAACCTATATTTAAACTAATTATTTATCTTTACTTAATTCAATTATTTCTTAAGAGCTCCGACTCATCCTATGAGAGTCAGGCCTCTAACAACTTATGAATAGATCACTGGGGCTGGAGTGATAGCATGGAAGTAAGGTGTTTGCCTTGCATGCAGAAGGTCAGTGGTTCAAATCCTGGCATTCCTTATGGTCCCCTGGGCCTGCCAGGAGCGATTTCTGAGCATAGAGCCAGGAGTAGCCCCTGAGCAATGCCAGGTGTGACCCAAAAACAAAAGAAAACAAAAACAACCAACCAAACAAACAAACAAAAGAATAGATCACTAATGTCTGTATTTGTGTGGGCATGAGTTTATAGACAGTGGACTCTCCTCTGAGTGACAAACCTAAATTGTAAAAAATCCATGCTTAAAGTGTATATAGCCCCCTTTATATACTATCCCTCCTCCACCCTTCAAAAATCCTTCCATCCTTTCACCCAATCATGATCCGATATCCCTCCTTATTTATGTCTCTTCACCATGTTAACTCATTAGATACGAGACCTATTTCTCCCAATAAGCCACCACCCAACTCTCAAAGTGAAAGAAGGAGACCCTCTCAGTACCACATCTCATACTCTGGTAAGAAACTACAATCAACATTCCTGCTGACTCGTGCTCTGTGGCCCTTTTTCTCACCACTCCCAAATGTGAACTGTAGCTTGATACCAGATTCAACTCCAGATGGTCCCCCACAAGGACTTTACCTGATTCCTTTCTGTTGCAAATCATTATCAAAATCAATAAAACCAGGGTGTGTGATGAAAATGTGCCCTGGATTTCACCTCCCACAAGACTATCTCAAAAGACAACAGGGAAGCCTATATTTCCTTTATATTTTTAATACTTCTAAAATAATGCCTCTGAGTCTGCATATCTCCAAATGTAAGGTAGCCTCTTACATCACTGTTTCTTTCTCCAATTATTTTAATATATTTTTATTTCTTCTATTATATATTTTTTCTTTTTCTCTTTAACTTCATCTGTTTTGGTTCTGCTTAGTTTGAAAACTTAAGGCAAGACTGGGATAAAAGCTCAGATCAAAACCAGGGCACAGAGATTGTGTAGCCAGATGTTCTTACCCTCAAATGTACTAGCAATATAACATGGCACCATTTCTTTTTGCAAAGGCATACTAAAAAAGGGGAAATCTTATGTAAAGAAACAAGCTCTGATCTACTAGGGATAAGAACCCATACATTTTATAATACAGGGCAGTCTTCCACCCTGAACATGTGTCATGTGGACCCAACTTAGGCTCCGTGTAATCAGAGAGCGACCGTCCAATCATGAGCCCTAAAGCTCAGACATGGAACCAACTACAGTTCCCTACAACAGCACGATGAACCAAATAACCTCTGGAAAATTCCTATTAATGCTTTAGCACCAACTTATGCCAGTTTTGATATGACATCTTGACAACGAGGAAAAAACAACAACTTGAACTAAAAGTTGTTCTATCTAATCATCTAATGGTAAGATGAAATCAGAAAACAGATCATCCTTTGATCTGTGCAAAAAAACAAGATAATTAACTATAGAAGACTGACCTTAACAACCATGACTGTGCAGAAATTATCCTAGGGCCAATACGAAAGACCTTAGTCTAAGCTTTGGCCTCCGATTTGTACAACCACCAAGATCTCTAATTTCAGAGGTCTGACTTTGACAACTGTGACAGAGCAGATCTGGAAACACAATGAAGGTCTCTATTCTAAGCTCAATCTTGGATCTGTCTAAAAACCAAGACCACGAATTACAGAAGACTGATTACAACAATAATGATGAAACAAAACTGCTAGAACTGTAAAGAAAGAAGCTATCCTAGGTTTCATCCTATGACTTGTGCAAATGCCAAGATCTCCAGTTAGAAGGCAGATACTATCAGTCACAACTAAGTGGAAAGTTTCCTGGCACCAAAAAATTCCTTGGGGTGTGAAAAGGAGCATGTACGGAGCCTATAGTTATTCCCATGATAGTATGCTTCAAAGGCAAAGAAATACTGTATCTTTTATGCCTAGGGGCTTCCCTTTCTAATTTCCCCAATATTCACATCACCTATGCAAAAACAAAAACACCTTGCCACACAGCCCTCCTTCATTTTTTTCTTTTCTTGTATTTGTTGCTGTGGTGCTTATTTATAGTTGCTGCTTTTGGTGTTTTGTTTGACACGTGTGTGTGTGTGTGTTTTCTCTATTTGTATGTTGTTGTTGAATTTTGTAATTTTTTTGTGGTTTGTTTGCTTTGCCTTTTTTTGTGGTGATTTCTTCCTTTATTCCCTTTCTTCTTTTTAAAATGACATTTATAACCCTGCCTAGACAAAATCCTTATGTTATTTTTTTGTTGTTGGTTGGTTTTGTTTTATATATTTTTTTCTTTTTTCACCTTCTTTTTTTTTTAAACAGAATCACAAAACTTGAATCATCTTGTTCTACCTCAAAAATTGAGGGGGGGGGAAATGAATGGTACTAGAATCAAACAGTCATATGAACATTGAATAGAAATAAAAAAAATCATCAGACTTACACAGCAAACCCAAATTCAACTACAACAGAATCGATACCCAATCTTCAACAAACTATCCACAGAGGGGACCATTTATACTAACAGTCCTGGGGGCAAATGAGCAAAATGCTGGGAACAGGGTTGGAGGGAGGACAACGCTAGTGGTGGGATTACCCCTGATTCATTATCACAATGTACTTTAAATATTACTGTGAAAGACTTGTAACTCATGTTGATCACAATAAAAATTATTCAAAAAAGAATATAGTTAGGAGAATATTGTCAGGTAGGTTGGGGGCAAAACTGCTGAGGTATGTAAATTTTAAATTCTGCAATACTTTACAAATCTGAGAGTTCCCAATTGGATACTTCTGTAAAAGTGTTGGAGAAACTTATTTCAATTAGTAAAGAATATGTTTAAGGAAGTCTATGCTATCCTCAGATTTACTAAAGACATCTTCTTTCAGAGCAAAGGAAAATGTGTAAAATTTTACAAAAATAAATAGTTATCTGGGCTGGAATACTATTACTGTGCGTAAGGCATTTTCCTTAACACATGTTCAACCTAGGTTTAACCTTATACTGTCCTTCGAGTCCAACAGAAGTGATCCCTGAGCAATGAAACAGGATTAAGCACTGGACACTAACAAGTAGATAAAAAATAAACATTAATTATTTAAAATTAAGCAGTTTTATCATTCGTGATAACTATAAGGAAAATGTAAGCACCTTTTATGAAGGTGGGTGGCAGTGGAATTTGGGTTTTACTTCAGTGGTTCTTTTGAACATGGTCCTGTTGGTTTTATCACTATATTTCATCACAGCCTTCAGGCCTTAGGAGTTGATTTTGATATATCATATATATATATATTTGTGTGTATATATATATTTGGCCACAAAATGTGATGTTCAGAGGTTATTCCTGGCTCTGTACTCAGAAATAGCTCGGGGACCATATGGGATGCTGGGGGATTGAACCACAGTCTGTCCTAGGTCTGATGAGTGCAAGGCAAATGCCCTACCACTCCACCACTCCTCTTCAGCCCTCTGTTGTAAATCTTAAGGATGCAGCTCTTTTGAATATCATTTCCATTTCTGATTGTTTTTCTTTCAGTATTCTATCTCTATCTGTGGTTTTCATTATTGTGACTAGTATGTTCCTTGTGGTTATTTTTATGGATTTCTTTTAGCTGGTACTCTTCAGGCATGCATGGTTTCATGCACTCTTTAGTTCTGGACATGTCTCAGTAATGATGCCCTGAGTGTTGATTCTTCATTGGGTTTTCTTCCTGGATCTCTGGGACCTCAATAATTTCTTTGTTGTTTCTATTCAGCTTATCCTAGAGTTCTATTATCCTCTATTTGCTTTCTTTAAGGATTTTTCCAGCCTCTTTTGTTATATGGAGGTGTTATGCAGTTCATCTTCTATACAACTGTTTCTGTCCCCTATGGCTGTTACTTTAATGACAAGTATTTCCAGTGAGGTTTTCATTTCACCTACCATGTTTTTTAGCCTTGATCTTTCTGTTTGAAGTTTACTCATTTCCACTTTCATATCCTCTTGAGACTTCTGAGCTGTCCTTTTTATTGTTTCTCTCAGTTCATTGAACATTCATAACATTTCCTCTCCAAAGTCCTGATCAGAAGTATTATATAGGTGGCAGGTATTGTTTGGGTCTCAAAAATCTAGTTTCTTCAGTTACAAGGTGTGGTGGGGTTCTGCATAGTTTTCCCATCATGAAATTTGATGTACAATACTATTAAATGTTGTGGTACAGTTCCTTGACTTGAAGAAATGTGCAGCCACAGAGTAAAGTGGAGTGGCTGGTCTCTTACTGCTCTCACTCTGGGTGCCTAAGCTGTGGCTTTTGTCATTTTAAGTCACTTGATGCTGTCTTGGGATCCACCAAACAGACTTCCACTTATGCCTCAAGATCTTGTATTTTGATGCAATATTATAGATCTATGTATAGTAAGGTATCTCCAGAAATCATGCTTTTTGACTCTTGAATCAACAGATCATTTAGTCATAAATTTCTATATGTATATATATATTACTTTTTTAACTTATTTTTATTAATTACTTTATTTAAACACCATGGCTATAAGATTGTTCATAATACATTTTTTAAAGTTAAAGTCATACAATATACAATACCCTTGACCAGTGCACATTTCCCATCACTGATGTCTTCAATTTCCCTCCCATCTTCCTTTATGCCTTCTCCCCTGCCTGTCTCTGGGACATACATTTTTTCTTTTCTCTCCTCTACTCCACTACCCAACTCTCTCCTCTCCTCTTCTCCCTCTTCTTCCTCCATCTCCCCCATTTAGAATTTCTGGACTAACTTTTATGAGGAAACAACTTCTTAGACCAGTCTCATCACCACAGAACAGAAATTAAGTACTACCTTTCCTCTGGACTGCAGAAGACCCATCTGACAAACAGGAATGGAAAACAACTGAGGAAGTAGGATACAGGCTGTTTGCTGTTTTACCTTGAGCAATCTTTTTTTTAGATTAGTATACACAATTTTATATAACTAAATTGAATCATCCAGAGGAAATAAACATAGTTTTAGAATCTCACAGCCATTCAAGACTTAATGGAACAAATAGCAAAAAACACTAACAGACATATTCAAGAATGGAAATGGAACCTAAAGAAAAACAAAAGTGCAGTTCTAGATGGTTTTATAAGTGGTTTCTTAAAGGTTCAGAGTCAAAGGAGCACTGTAAAAACAGTGTTAGAGTGGCAATTATCGTTTGCATAGGCCCACCAAAGTATGAGGGACATGGAAAGAAAAAACATTGGCGTAAATACAAGGAGACCTTACCCTTGAAGTTTCCTGACATAAGACCATTTCTAGGCTCCAGGGAAACTAGTTTGTCCAATCTAGGTAATTGTCTGTAGTGCCAATACAGTTTTATTTTTCACACAGTTTCTGTGGTTGGTATCATGTTTCTGTATTGAAGATTCTGGAATATGTATATCCTACATTAAAGTCAGGATGGTGCATAGTGTCGTCTAATTTCAACTCACAATTAAAGGGCAATGTAGAAAGCCCTGTCCAGTACGCAGATTGTCATTGTTGTTGTTGCTTAAATCTTCTCAGTGTTAAGGGAAGACTCTTTTGAGTAAATCGATGTCAGAGCAGGAGTAGGGTCTTCCCTGGTAGAGGATTGCTTCCAGGTGATGTCATAGACAACTTTGGATGTTTCATAGATGGCTTCCCTGGGTCAGAGGTGAATGGAGAATGTCCAAACCTCTGAAGCCTGTGCCAGGTCATCATGTCAATGTTCAGGGTGTAGGGTCCCATTGCACCACAGGATTTGTGCGTTTCAATCTCTATTAGATAAGAACTTATTTGTATGTATAGTATTTTCCATTTAATGTGCCCATGCAAACAAGAAATAATGCCACCTGGTGTTATCAGTGCATAAGGGGGCCACAAAAACAAGTCCAACAATCCCTGTGTCCTGGTTAAAACATAAGCATTAAACTGAGGGACTCTTTCACCAAAATTCCTTATTGAACAGTTCACAAAAAGAAAAGTAGATAAAAAGTGGGGAAAATAAATAATCTAACTTAAGACAGTGGACACAATTGTCACCGTTTAAGGGGATATACAATAATAGTTATATCGGTTGAGGGAATATATCTACAATATTTAAATGTGGTACCCCCACCCGAACTGGTCTCTTCCCAGCCTGAGAGTCCATACTCCCATTTTTATTTTAAATAAGTATATATGGTTTTTGAAATGGAGGCCAATCAGAAAAAAAATACTAGTGAATGTCACGACATAATGTCCCAACATACACCAGTGCTGCATCAGCCCACCAACCACCCCATGTGTCCCCCCTCTTAGTGTAGGGAGAGAAAGGGGAAAAGTCTGAGGACCACTTGGGCCAGCAACCAGGGAAGGCCTGGAGTAGGGGAGAAATAAAGGAATAGCTGGGGGCCTGCCAAGCCTTCCAGCACCCCCCAAGCTAGGGAATAATTCTCCAAAATGGGGTGCCCCCTAACCCCATACTTGGGAAGAGCTGGCCTCCAGGATCAAGGCACTGGAAGTCAGCTATCTGTCTGGCCCTCCCTCTGCTCCTCGCCCCTAGAGTAGAGAGGGGGGAAGCTTGGGGACCCCTAATAGAGCCCACCTGGAACCCACAGCAGGCCACCCAAGGTGGCACTCAGGCCAATATTACTTTTTAAAACCTTTTGGGGGGGCCACACCCAGTGATGCTCAGGGGTTACTCCTGCTATGTGATCAGAAATCACTCCTTGCTTGGGGACCATATGGAATGCCAGGGATTGAACCCAAGCTATTCTGAATCAGTTGCATGCAAGGCAAACACCCTACCACTGTGCTATCACTCCAGCCACTACTTTTTAAACTTGTAACACATTATAAAAAAAACTATACAATTATTGATATGTAGTTCAGAAAATCATAATTTTAAAATAGATCACTAGCAAAACTACCATCCTTCTGGAGATTCCTAGGAGGCCCTATTTACCATTATTTGTTTTGGAGATTATCTAATATTCCTTATTTCATATTGCCATTTTTATTTTCAAATCCCCAATGCAACATTTTAAATTCCCTCTGATCCATGCTTCTGTTATGGTGTTTTTCTCTCTCAGATATTCCTACTTTTGTATTTCTGTTATAAGGAAATGGTAATTTATTATACTGAGTTCAGTTAGATAACCCAAAACACTTCTCTCTTATCAGTATTGTTTGTTACTAGCATTAGAAAATTCCACTAAGGCATTAGAATTAAAAAATAAAATACAGATTTAGTGTTAAGGTATGAATATCTCAGGGACATTTTTTCTGTCACACCAACATTTTATTTATTTTAGTTTACTTCCAGTGGAGCTCAGAGGCTAACCCCAGATCAGTGTAATAGGATCTCAGAGATTATGTTGTATTGGTATTGAATCTGGGCCTCCTGCAAGTAATATATACTTTTCAATTTGTTAACTTTTCTCTCTGGCTACACAGTTCATTTCTTTAATTATCTAGTTTGCTTATTAAAATAAATATATTTTGTTAAAATGAATCTAAATTCTTATTACTTAAATGTCCCATGAGATTAAAAAAATGCACTGTGTTACTCAAAAGGTCTAGCATTTCTATAGAAATTGGTTTGCAGCTATAATTTTGAAGAGAATACAGAGTGGGAAGGAGATGATAATAGACTTGTGTTCATTCTATTCTGCTGTGTTTTCTGATTTGGAATGAGTAAGAGACATTTCTCTTCTATCCACTATGTACCGATACTACTACTCCCTTGTCTTGCTCTACCCCCATACAAAGCAGTTGAACATTTAGATCTAATTATTTGGACATTTTTCAATCAACACTTGTTAGTCCAGGGCAGGCATCATTTGGGTTTCTGCTTTTATAACAAATACAGACTGATTTTTTAAAAACACAAAATTGGCAGTTTCTAAGCCACTCTAATTCTACAGTGAAAGTTTGGAAAGTGTTAGTTAAGGAATGCAAGAAAAAATGCCCTCACCTCTGTGCACACCGGTATTTGACCACCCAGTTATTAAACTCAAAATTATAAATTCACTTCCTGAATATGCACTTAACTAAGGAACACTGCACTGATTTGCCAGCTATAAATTAACATGATAAGGAGCTAAGTTTTATGAGTGAGGAATTTTCTTGGTGGTTTTTGTTTTGTTTTGTTTTGATTTTTGCTTGTTTAGAGAGGGCTGCTTATCTCCAAATAGTGCTCATTCTGTCCTAGCTGTTCACTGATGACTCTCTGTCAACTGGTTCAAAGGAAATTTTTTTGTGGAATCAGTGCTGTCCATGCCCTTCTGTAATGTTTATTACCTGGGACAGCCCAGTGGTGTTTGGAAACTTCAGGTCACATGTAGTTTTGCTTTTGGGTTTCCAGAGCTGCACTGTGTGATGCTCAAGGGGTATGTGGTACATACTAGACATTACATCCTAACATTATATTATATTCTAGTTCTTGGCTGCTATTTATATGATTTCTTTCATCTAAGGAACATTTAAAGAACATAGTGTTTAGCGATAGTAAGAATTGAATACAGACTCTCTCATGATTTGACCATGGGCAAGATAGTGTATATATATAAACATATATATGTATACATTTTTATAAATGTAACATACACATGTATTTATGTATATGCTTGATTTCCTATTTGCAGAAACAGCTAACACCTACCAACAGTGCCTTTAGAGTATTTTTGATATGTGATCCTTTGATATTTTGCTAGAATTATTTGTGTAGGTCATATATAATTAAGGACTAAATTGTATCTTCTTTTTTATAATTTTTATTGTGGTCAACATGAATTACAAGTCTTCCACAGTTATATTTAAAGTTCATAGTAAATTGTATTTTCTTTAAGGGCTACAAAGTAGAAAGAATCCAAGTGTAGGTACTTTCAAGGCAAATGGAAATAGAGCCTTTAAAGAAGTAGTTAAGGTTCAGTGAGGTTTTAAGAATGTTTCACCAAATGAAGAAACGCCAGAAGTGTAAGCACACAGAGAGGAAAGATTACAGGACCAAATTGTCTTCTTGTCAAGAGGCCTCAGGAGGAACCAACTGACTCCACAAAGCACCTTAATCAGACTTCTAGAATCAAGAATTGTTAGAAGGTACATTTCTGCTGCATAAATAGTTCAGTCTGTGGTATTTTGTAATGGTAACCTGATTAGACTGATACTTATATTATTTTTACAGAAACATTTTTCTCTTTCTTTCTCTGATAAAAGGCCTGAAGGCCTTTTGAGGAGAGAAATGCTATAAATGTAAAGATATAATCATGATAAAGCCCTAAAGAGTCTGGAAAGGGACTTGACTTAATCCATACTTACCAAGACTGCAAAATTGGTCTCAAAGTTCCTTAAGACCAGGCCAGTCTCCTGAGAGCCTTTTTAACTGTCAGATTCTGCTCACAGTAGAGATCATCAAAAATTACTATTCCCTTTGCACATCTTCTACATGCTAGCTTTTTGTTCTCTCAGGAGCAGAGCAAAGAAGTGGAATTGTGTGTGTGTGTGTGTGTGTGTGTGTGTGTGTGTGTGTGTGTGAGAGAGAGAGAGAGAGAGAGAGAGAGAGAGAGAGAGCTATCATTTTTCCAACATGAAAAATGTTTTGTCTATATGTAGGAGATGGATATGATTCCTATTAATCCAGCTTATCCTGTAAACCAAATTTTTGTTGAGATTTTCTCCAGTTTTCCGTTCTTTCAAAATACATATTGAACAGAATTGAACTCTCATCTTAATTCATTACTTTGCAAAATGTATTTCAGGGGCAAAAGCAATACAAATCTAAGTATGCCATTTAACTTGCATGAAGACAACATAGTGTTGATCCCTCGTATCTCAAATATTCCCCCCAAGCACCGCAAAGAGTGATTCTTGAATTCAGAACCAAAAACCAAAACATTATCAGGTGTGGTCCAAAACTCAAAATATTCTTCATTAAGATGATTTAAAATAGAGTTTTAAATATTAATACACTTGAATGTATTGTCAATCAATATTTTTTTTCAAAAGTCTCTTGTTTATTGGGAAAAACTCTGTGAATTATTGACAATAAATTTAATGTTATTTAGGGCAAAGGTATGGGCTACCTGCATTCATTATAGAAGACAATCCCGAATCTGCTTCTCCCTGATCTTCCTGCTTCGGGAACAATATGTAATGATACTTTGAATCCAATTGGAATTGACTATGCATTGCTACCTCTTATACTATATATCTCTAGATTCCTTGATAAAATAGTTTACACTGTGTCTTGATTTTTAAATTTCATTAATATCAAACTTTACTTTTCTAATTCATGTATATTAGCAGTTATATTAAATTGTCTTAAGATTTTGATACTTATAGTTTGATTTTTCTCTTTTCAGGTGTATGTGATGTTTATGTGTGGTAAGTTGAGACCAATATAGACTGTCATAGCAACATGTTCTTTCCTTCCTTTCCTCCATGCTCTCCTCCTTTCTATCTTTTCTCTCTTCTTTATTTTCTTCCCTCCCTCCTTCCTTACTTTCCTCCTTCTTTATGTTTCTTTCCTTTCATCATTTGCTCTCTCCTTCTTTCTTTCCTTCCTTCCCTCCTTCCATCTTGTTCTTCCTTCATTTCTTCATTTGTTCATTTGTTAGTTCATTCCTTTCTCCCTTCCTCTTTTCCTTCATTCCATTTTGGGGCCACATTCAGCAGTGACCAATATTTAATCCTGGCTTTGCTCTTGGGGATTATTCCTGAAAAGCTCAGAGAATCATTTGCGATGCTGGAAATTGATCCTGGGTTTGTTTCATACAGTAGAAGTACATACTATTTTCAAAACAAATAAATAATGGAAATTGTGACACACAATAGTGATTTATGCCAACTTCAGATATATTAACTTTATAAGTAAGAATACAGTATGTTGGGGCTGGAGAGCTAGCATGGAGGTGCCTTGCATGTAGAAGGATGATGGTTTGAATCCCGACATCCCATATGGTCCCCCGAGCCTGCCAGGAGTGATTTCTGAGCATAGAGCCAGGAGTAACCCCTGCGCGCTGCCAGGTGTGACTCAAAAACCAAAATAAATAAATAAATAAATAAATAAATAAATAAATAAATAAATAATATGTTTTTTGATGGAGTTGGCAGTTTCTTCACTTTTAGTGGACCACATTTGAACAGATTTTCATAGTACAAATAGGGCTATATTAACATAAAATATGTCATATATTCATAAACTTATACCTTAAAGATCGTTATGAAATCCAAAAATATTGTATTCTCTAATCTAATTTAATATGAAAAAATAAACTAATATTAATGACTTGTATTTTGATAACTGTGTCCAATTTTATCTTGCAATATTACTAATTTTTAATACTTTGTTTCTTTGGTTCACATAAGCTCTCGTTTGCACTTGCAATCTTTTTTTTTTTTTTTGGTTTTTGGCTTTTGGCTTTTGGGTCACACCCAGTGATGCTCAGGGATTACTCCTGGCTCTGCACACAGAAGTCCCTCCAGGCAAGCTCGGGAACATTATGGAATGCCGGGATTCAAACCATCATCAGTTCTGGGTTGGCTGCATGCAAGACAAATGCCCTACAGCTGTGCTATCTCTCAGGCCCTGCCTTGTATTCTTATAATTACTTTTCTCCTTAACTTTTCATACATTTAAAAATATGAAAAACTTAGAACAGATGGGGCCAGAGCGGTGGCGCAAGAAGTAGGGCTTCTGCCTTGCTCACGCTAATCTAGGATGGACCACAGTTCAATCCCCTAGCGTCCCATATGGTCCCCCAAGCCAAGAGCGATTTCTGAGTGCATAGCCAGGTGTAACTCCTGAGCCTCATCGGGTGTGGCCCCCCAAAAGAAACCAAAAAAATTTAGAACAAAAATGTGCTATATATGCAGATACTTTTGAAGTAAAGACTTTGTGTTACACTTGAGAAGATAGGGGCTTTTAAAGATGTTATGTTGCAATTGATTCATGTTTCTGTCATCAATGTTGCTTATATCTTTAAAATATGTTTAATTCCAAAGCTAATGTAATAAAGTAATAGAAAATTATTTGTACATATACAGAGTTGACTTGGTTCTTAAATTCATCTTTATCTGATAATTTTAATATGTATATCTACACTTTCATCTAAGAATATATCATTAATACATTAAACACGATCAGTACTATACATTTAATTATTCATAAAACCTGCCTATGAATATAAATTTAGAAAATCAATAAAGCAAACATCTTTGGGAATGAATTGGCTCTGTAGAGCTTATAATGCAACATATATATATATATATATATATATATATATATGTGTGTGTGTGTGTGTGTGTGTGTGTGTGTGTGTGTGTGTGTTTGAGAATTATTTGCTACCCTTAATTTTTATTCATAAGATATATACTTGGTGTATATATATAAGCATAGGTTTATTTTGTGCCTATTTTCTCTATTTTTGAAGTTATAATAGCCTCATGAGATCTGCTCCAAAATTCTGAAGCATTTGAGAAGTCGACCTCATATGACTATAATGCTTAAGAGTTTGGTCTGAAGACTAGAGAAATCTTTGTGAAATTATGCCTTGCAGATTATCTGATAGCAGAATATTATATAGAATATATAAAGTGATTAAGCTCCTGGTTCTAATGAAGAAGGTAGTTTTAATTCATATAGCAGATATATCTCGTATCTGTGTAATTAAGTTCAAACATTTTGCTTATATTTCCCCATCTAGAAAATGCAGTCATTAGAATTATCTACTTCATAGATCTTGAAAAGATTAAATGGAAAATTTACAAAGGTATTGACTCACTCGATAAATAAAAGTAGTCCAAAATATTAACAATGCACATAGAAAAATTATAATTTTCTAAATGTTTGGGTCCTATTTGTATTCAAACATTCATTCCTTATTTCACCACAAGTAATACTGATTACTTGGCATATGACTTTTTGTGATTAAACTAGGCTTCCCAGACTGTTGCTAAGTATGATTTTAAGTCAGAAGAAATAATGTATATCATTTTGAAGAATCATTACAGGAAAATAATGTTCTCCTTTTTGAATTTATTTTTCCTTGCTGTTAACTAACACAACAGTAAATTTAAGTGGCTACCATGAAACTGAAGGTGGTACTTAATATGAGGAAGATAATGCTATTGATTTGGAGAGACCCTATGATCATCGTGCTGCCATGCAAGATTGAAATAATTTGCCTCACATTTATGTAAATGTGAGAGACAAATAAAATTTTACTTAGTTATTGTCTTTCTGTTTTCTGACACTCGAAGTTGAACTTAATTTTGATTAAGAGCATGTTACATATTTCATTAGTCAAACTCTACTTTGAAAATCTCCTATATGATCCCACGTTCAAATTTGGTGTTATTTTGTTGTTGTTGTTGTTGTTCTCTAGTTTGAATCTCTGCCTTTTAAGATAGTTTTGGATGCACATACTAAAATGATTAACACTTATAAATTTCATAGGATTAAAAATTTCCTGGAAAACAAATTATTTGGAGGTAACTATCTTCATTACTCTCAAAACCTAGGGAAAAAAAAGAATTAATTGGTCATACACATAGTCAAGCACTTTTAATTTTTCTGAATTTTTATAAACTTTACATAAATATTTCCACTAATAATGTTCATATATAAAATATCTTCTTCTAGAATAAGTTGTTAGATATTTTTTGTTAACTGAGAAAATGTTTATACATATAAATGATAGTTTATTGAAACTAACAGCCCTATGCTTGCATCAAGAAAACAGCCATATGCAATATGTACACTAATAAATGTCCCATTATTTATATAAAACATTATTTGAAAATATAAGCAGTGTGCCAGATTGGTGGTAGCTTTATAACTCTTCAGTTTCCGTCAAGAATTTTAAAAAGCTAGAATTTACTTATCTAATTGTGCCCAAATCTTCCTCTCATACTTTATTTCATGAGCTTAGCTTTGTATTGCTAAAAATATAAGGATGATTACCTCTTAATTATTACATCTTTCCTATTTTTAGATAAACCTAACATAACATCCTTTATGTTATAACTTTCATGTAAAATGGTTTCCTTATATCTCTATTTTCCTTTCTTTGTGAAGCTCTTTTTTTTTTCCTTTTGCTTTTGGGCCACACCTGGTGATGCTCAGGGGTTACTCCTGGCTCTGCATTCAGCATTCTCTCCTTGCTCAGAGGACCATATGGGGTGCCAAGGATTGAAACGAGGTCTGTCTTGGTCAGCCACATCCAAGGAAAATGCCCTACTACTGTGCTATCTCTCCAGCCCCACTGAACCTCTTTTTGAACAAAATCAGATACTTGATAGATAAATCTTTTGAACCTAGAAATAAGACATTTCAAATTTTCATAAAAAGTATTAACCATGGGGCTGGAGAAATAGGATGGAAGTAAGGCATTTGCCTTTCATGCAGAAGGTTGGTGGTTTGAATCCCAGCATCCCATATGGTCCCCTGAGCCTGCCAGGAGCGATTTCTGAGCATAGAGCCAGGATTAACCCCTGAGCGGTGGCTGGCCGGGTGTGACCCACAAAACAAACAAACAAACAAACAAAAAGTATTAACCATAACCTAGTATTCTTGTTTGTTTGTTTGTTTTGGGGGGCCACACCCGGCAGTGCTCAGGGTCACTCCTGGCTGTCTGCTCAGAAATAGCTCCTAGTAGGCACGGGGGACCATATGGGACACCGGGATTCAAACCAACCACCTTTGGTCCTGGATCGGCTGTTTACATGGTAAACACCGCTGTGCTATCTCTCCGGGCCCCATATCCTAGTATTCTTAAGAAGTAGTACTAGAAGCAAGAATATAGAGTATTTGTCTTGCGTATGTGAGAAACTGTGGAATGAGTTTAGATTTCTGCCCACTTCCCCTCCAAAAAAGGGTAACTAGATTTGGTATATTATAAAATAGCTGATTCATTTCAGAAAGATGTATATATTGTTCAGCTTTTCTTTAAACGAGAAAAAAGCCAATCAGAGTTAATAATGGCTTCCTTTTAGTTCTGCACAATTTTAAGACAAGAAAAACTAGAGAGAAAGAGATGGATAATAAAACAGCTGTAATATGACCCTGAGGAGTGCCAGGAATAAGTGCTGAGCACAGTTTGGTGTGTCAACCTCTTCCCAAAGAAACAAATGAAAGAATGAATTCTTCTATATAAAAATCATTAGAGTATATTCTATGTGAAATCTCATTTTAATATAGGTCAACGCATAATCAGTGGAAATTTGGCAATTTTGCATGATATAATTTACTTTAACTTAAAGATTATTATGTATCAAATTTACATACATTTACAACTTGGGATATCTCAAATTAGTAACAGACACATTTGTTAGTTTTAATTTGGAGCCTGAGCTAATTCCCAAAGGGGGAAAATGTATATATTTGCAATTTTAAGGGAATCAAACTTCTTTCATTTTTTTTCTGTTTTTACGTAGCGATGGGGGAAAAAAAGTACTTTTGTAAAAATAAATCTGAAGGAACTCAAGTCAAACTGTAAACTCAAAACCAATAAAAGATAAAAGAATATTTTAAGAATAGGGAAGAGAGTGGTGTCGCAAGCAGTAGGCATTTACCTTGCCTGCACTAACCTAGGACGAACCTTGGTGAGTGCCCCCGGCGTCCTATATGGTCCCCCAAGCCAGGAACGATTTATGAGAGCATAGCCAGGAGTAATCCCTGAGTATCGCCAGGTGTGGCCCAAAAGCCAAAAAATAGATTGATTAATTAATTAAAAAAACTATTTTCAAAAGTAGACTAGTGCAATAGTACAAAGGATAAGGCACTTACATTTTACATGACCAACCTAAATTTGATTAACAATACCACATTTGGTCCTCTGCTTGAAGTGATTTCTTGATCACTGCAAGATATGAGCCGCCTCCCCCAAAAAGGCAAAACATGTTCTCAAAAGAAAAATAATTAAAAAGTACTTTGACATAGACTCAATCTAAATAAAGAAAAAAAATGTGATTTCCGGGTCGGAAATCAGGAGGAGTTCGTGTGCAGTACAATAGCAGATACTATGTACTTTTTGTCTTATGTACAAAAACATAATCCTCAATATTTTTCGAAGTTGAAATATCAAGTAGGGCACATGATACATAGTTTTGAATGAGAACTTGCCTTCTGGTTTGTTTATTAACTTCTTCTTAGGGATGAATGTGTCTTCAAAAATTTACTTCCATTACTAGGAAATCTATCCTGCCCTCATGGTTACATCCAAACCTAATTCTTTCCTAAAGGTTCAAAGTCTCAATATAGTCAAGAATTAGAGCTTTCACAGAGGTTGGATGAAGGGAGCAGGAAGTTATCACCATTAAATCTATAGAGGGAACAAAACCCATAATGGAATAATATCACCATGTGTCAGATAAGTTACAATCTCTGTAACTTGAACTGTTGTTCCTTATTTTGGAGGTTTGCTTTTGTTTTATTATTGTCTATTTCAATTAATTCATTTACTTAGGTCTTACGCCCTGCACCATCACTCCAGCCCCTGATTCTATATATTAACATTAGTTTTATATAGATTTAAACTGAAGAATGTTACTTCAAACCAAGTGAAAATATCCTATATATGATGCACAGAAAAAATAAATGGTTTCTAAATTTACAGTGCCACGAGACTCAGAACTATCGGAATATTAGGGTTGCTTTTCTGAAGTCATTCAATACAATTTCCAAAATTTTCTATAGAAAATTAATGTCTAACCAAATACACAAATAAAAGTTGTCCACTTCTTTCTTAGTAAAAACAATAAAGAAAATAAAATATGTCTATGTTCTAACCCTGTATAGTACAAACTCAAAAAAGACATTTAAATATTCTTGTTTGGTTTATTTTTGGGGGGGTAGGGTTTGGTTTTGGGCCATTCCTAGTTTGCTATCATTAGTAGTGGGGCTCAAGTGACCAAATGGTGTTGAAATAACTGGTCGTCATACTATTCAGGATTATTCTTCTTTGCAGGTGCTTATTAATTATTGGATTGAAGTATCTTTGGAGTGAGGCATTATTTAGATTGCTCACTTACTCTACCCTGTTCTCCATCACAGGGTGTGGACTATTTTGTTTGTTTGTTTGTTTGGTTTTTGGATCACACCTGGCAGTGCTCAGGGGTTACTCATGGCTCTCATAAATCACTCCTGGCAGACTCAGGGGACCATATGGGATGCCAGGGTTCAAAGCACCATCCTTCTGCATGCAAGGCAAATACACTACCTCCATGCTATCTCTCCAACCCCTGGGTGTGGACTTTTAATTTCCAATAAAGACCCTGGGTCTTAGGAGAAAACGTTTGCAGGAATACTGACAGTTACTATCTGGAGACAGAGTAAAGACAAGGCAGCACCACAGATCCTGACAAAAATGTTAGCCTTTGAAAATACCAATGCTGCTGATTTGATATAAGTGGCCCCTTTTCTCAAACATTTCTTCACTATGGACTGTGTGTTACTTGCAAATGGTTTTGTCTATTGAGAGACCCTCAGCTCTAGGACATTTCCTGATCCATGACTTCTGCAAGCTGTATTTTAGTCTCTATAAGACCACGAGTCAGATGAAGTTTGTTCTGGGATTTATTCCTCCCTCAAACTATTTTAAAAGACTTAAGGGTGATGTGTATACTTCCTTTGTATATTTCTGAGGGTGTATTTCCACAATATGTATAATTCTTTATTGTATACTTCCTTATGTAGATGTAATTTTCCATCTTCTCTTTGAATCTGTTTAGTAAAAAAATCTAGTAAATAGTATCTTTTGACATTTGTGTTTTGTTATAACTAGAATATATGAATTGTTTGGTTTGTTATTATTTCCCCCAATAAGCACCAAATAGTATCCCGTGGCACTGTTCCTTTGTATAGAAACATTAAAATGTGGAAATCTTACATATAAAGAGGAGTTACTATGTTATAGATAAGGGAACTATGAAATATTTCAGGGGGGCCTTCCCCCCTAAACACTTGTCATAGTAACTTGACTTAAACTTTAATGGCTTGGACATTGGCCAATCACCTCAATTTTGATTACCATATTTGGAACTGGCACCATTTTCTGCATCAACAGGAGCAATCAACCTTCTACCTGGACAGGCTTTAGAATTGACTTGGCTTGTATTTTCCTCAGGGTAAAATCTTATGCCAGCACAATGATGACTTGGAAATCTGCAATGACTTGCCTTCAAGGTGGATTTCTCTCCCTAACCACCTAAGGGTGAGATGATACCAAGAGACACTTCATGACATCTGACTTGTGATCTGACTTCATGTGCTAATAACATGATCTTTAATTAGTAAAGGTAACTGTAATAACTATGATTAAGAAGAACCTTTCCTTGGACCATAAAAAATGACTTTGGGATTACAAAGATTAGTGTACTTGGAGCTGTAATTGGTATATGACAGGATGCTTCAGGTGTATGACAGGAAAAGGACACCATTTTTTTTTTAGAACAAAGGTTTTTTTCTTTCTATTTTCCCCAACTTTGGCTGCACCTATGCAGAAACCTGCCAACCCTTTTATTTTTTAGATAGAAGCTTCTGTATTCTTCTTAGAATGTTGAGACATGAGTTACTTTGTTTTACTTCATATTTCTGCATTTTCTATAAAGTTAAAAAGGAAGATGTTGGAATAAACAGTCTTCATTCTATTCAGTCTAATACTTCTTTGCTAATACTTAACTCTCATTGGATTAAATGACCTTTTAGATCGGCCCCTTACCCTACTAGTTCTCCATCCCTGAGATTGGTATTTCACTTCCCAATAAGATCCTCGGGTCTTAGGGTAAAGCTATTTGCAGGTTTGGTTTTCCATAGCTGAGCTACCTGACTGCTGGCCTTCGTGTTAGAAGCAGAAAGCTTGGGGTGGAGTTTTCTTACACCTGTACCACCCCTTTCAACTTTGTGTGTATTATTTCCTGGGCTGGTGTTTCTTCCCAGATTAGTGTCTCTGGAATTCCTTGGAATTGTGCCAGGAAACTTCCGCTTCAAAATAGAATGCCATGAATTGAGTCCTTGTCAGTGTCATTCAATATTCTAAGAAATATTAATAACCTTATACTGCTGTATAAAGTTATGTAAAAATCAATAAAAATAATTAAATACTAAGTGTATTTTATAATATGTGTATTTTACACAGGCTCTCTTAATACACAGTTGATGAATCCTAAGTTTTTATTTGATAGGAGAGTTTGATTAACTACTACAATCATATATCTTATATTTATATGATCACTACAAAAATACAGCTTTACAAACTATTAATGGACAACAGTGAAAATATCCATACTGGCAAATTTTCTTGCAATTTGACAAATGTGATTGATTTTTTTTGTGTGCCACAATGATGCTTAGCTCTTGACTCTGCACTTAGGAATTAAGTATAGGAAGCCAGATTTCAAACTTGGGTTGGTTATGTGCAAGGCAAGAACTCTGCCCTACTCACCATCCTATCTCTCCAGCCCCAATTTGACAAATCTGGATAAAGTGAAAAAAATTATAAGCAGTCATTCATTTCTGGTGGTTTTCACTTCTCTCCTCTCTTCTGTTATTTTTCTCTAGGGCTAAAGCTTTGAGGGTTAGAGGATGTATCTATGAGCTGTAACATGGTCATCTGTGCAGAATCCACTAGCCTGAATCAGGAACAAGAGTAATTCCCAGAGAATAAATGTAGTACAAGCAAACTAAGACACAGTTATCTGTCTCATACAAAAACAATTATTGAAAGTTTGGGAAAAAAATAAAATG
The DNA here is from genome assembly GCF_024139225.1 of Suncus etruscus. NCBI lineage: Eukaryota > Metazoa > Chordata > Mammalia > Eulipotyphla > Soricidae > Suncus > Suncus etruscus. The sequence goes on from NC_064867.1 coordinate 10,422,461, forward strand.
AGCATTGTGATGGTGATATCAGACTAAAACACTATGCTTGTAAAAAGTAATCTAATTTCACATTAAAAATGGTTACTTGCTATTACTACTAATTACTACCTAAGGCAGAAATATCATATATCTACAATTTTACAATTCTGTGAATGTGTTAATATTTTAAGTGAAAGCCATTTATTCATTCTTCTAGGTATGGAACAAAGTTTTCATTTTTTGATAGCAATACAAATTTTTTTTGTTAGAAAAATTTTGACCACAGAAGTTACAGTGAACTATGGGATATTAATCAACATTGTGTGTCACATAGCAATACTGCTTAAAGATTTTTTCTTTATTCTATGACTCTCCTTTTCCTTTTATCTTCTAAAGTAACCTATGATAAAGCTTTTATATCCTCTTCACTGCCTTTGAATTCATGCTGTCACATGTTTATTTCTTCATTAAAATGTTGTCATATACTCAATATCAACTTCTGTAATTAGGGGGTTTCCTTACAAAATTACACATCGGGGAGTCCACAACATGTGCACACTTGTTTTGGCAACCATTCAAATCCGAGCTCTGAAAGCAGGGACCCTACGCACTGAACATTGAAATACATGGTTATGAACTGGAAGTTAAGCAATTACTGACAATGTCATCTTCACATGGATTTCTACAAACATTATCCCTATCAGATTGTCTTCATCTCTATGAAACTCTTAATAATTTTAGGGATTCATACAATAAACTTTTTTAATCTCTATCTCCTCTCTATATAATCATTGATAAAATGTGATTTATGAATTTTGCTAGATCATGTTTCCTCAATATATGAAGATGAGGAAACAGGTAAGAGTATTAAAATTCTAAAGGACTATGTATGAGGATTGTAAGAATAGAAAGATCATTTGCATCGAAGAAAGAATAATTGTACATACAAATATACAAACATATTTGGTTATTAACCATTTTTAACCTGTATTTGGTAAATATTTTAGTTTCCAATGATCAGCAGTATAAACTTACTTTGTAACTGAGAGGTATGTAAAAATTGGGAATCTAAGACCTAATTAAATAAACATTTGAACGTTTATTTAATGGATAACACAATTAATTGCTTACATACATCTTTTAAAACTATAACGATCTCCATTCATTTTAAGTAACTTTGACAAGCCTTTAATGTGAAACAATCTCAACAGAATATATCAATTAACATTGATCTCTTTAGTCAAATGCATTTCCCTAAATAGTGAAATATAGGACCAGCTCATAAGTCTCGCAGTAGGATTCGTGAGATCCATCAAAGCTGAAGGTATGTGTGCATCTAGTCCATTCATTTATAAAACTAAGAACCCTCAATTTCCTTGAAATTGAACCAAGATAGTTGGTAACAAAAGACCTTGAAATATGGACTTCTGAATAGTACATTCAAGTGTTAACTAAACTATTTACCCGTTAACTCTATTTATCTTGTGAAGACATTTTAATTGAGAGGTATGCTTGCGTTAATTAAACTAACAAAGAACTGTTGCATTAGTTTCATTTGAGTACTGAAAATAAAACAAAATATAACAAAGCTGAATCAGAGAAATGAGAATGGGAACATTTCTTTTCAAAATATGATGCAAGTAAAAAATACTTAAAATTCTTATAAGAACTATACTAATGTTTTCATTATAATTTCAATTTTACTATCTGTATTGTTAAAGTGAAATGGAGCGTATTAAGAGGAAGCTTCTCTTACACTTTACAGCCTCCATTAACTCTTTGTTGATGTCCACCTTTCAAATCTATTATAGTCCCCTTACTTTTACTACTTTTTAGCCTCACCCAGCAATGCTCAGTGGTTACTCCTGGCCATGAACTTGGGACTTCGGACTTGGGAAGCTGGTAATAGAACCAGGGTTGGCCACATGTAAGGCAAACACCCTCTTGGCTGTGCTATGGCTCAGGACCGCTCTTTATTCTCAATATTTCAAATTCCATCTAGCTCAGACAGTGCAGCGCCAACTTAATATGCTCCATGGATCCTACCTAAGGAAATAACAGCCCACCCCCACATAATCTTTCCTTCCTCTTTCCATAGTCAGGATTGATATTTCTTTTGCCGAGATTTTCTTTGGTGTTTCCTTCTCTTCACTCCCAAAGGATTTTTTCTTTTATCTTTTCCGATAAGAACCTTGTAACGGAGCTGAAGCAACAGTGTAGCACATAGGTACAAATATGTAGACACATACTTGTCTTGGTCGAGGGTGAGCAATTTAAATTTTTGAACCCAATAAGGTCCCCTGAGTTCACCCAGAAGTGATACCTAAGCAGAGAGCCATTAATAAGCCCTAAGCACCAATGCAGTGTGGGGGGAAAATACACAAAGAAAACAAACAAACAAAAAAAGAACCTTGTGCTGTACTTTCCAAGAACTTCCCTTAAGACAAGATTTAGAGTGAATTAGAAGACAGACATAGAAATGTGATAGCCTTGTTTTTTTCCTTTAACATTTACCTCTTTTTTTAAGGTATAGCATTTCTAGCATCCTTTATTTATTTATCTACTTATTTATTTACCCGTTTATTTTATTGCAACCATTGTGATTTACTAAGTTCTCATAGTTGGGCTTCAAACATACATTGTATCAGGGCCAATCCTATCAGTAGTTTTGACCTCCTTCCACCAATAATCTCAGATGCATCTCATACCACCACCTCCTGCCCCCAGCCAGCCAGTATAACAGGCCCATTTTAATTTTTGATGGTTAAAGTTTGGGTTTATTAATTTCTTTTTTTTTTATTTTTATTGTGACCAATGTGCATCACAAATCTTTCACTGCATCATTTATGGTACATAGTGACAATAAATGAGGGGCATTCCCACCACCAGTGCTGACCTCCCTCCATCCCTATTCCCAGCATGCATCCCACATCTCCCTCCTCTACCCCCCAGTATGCCAGTGCAACTGGTCTCCACTTTACAGCTTGTTGTAGATTGAGCATCCATTCCACCATCATTGGAGATAAAAGGGATAAGAAAAAGGGGAGAAAAAAAATTGGTGACAACTACCAAAAAAAGAAAGGAGAAAAGAAAAATGGAAGAAAAAAGAAAAAAATGGACCCAGCAAATAAAAATAAAAATAAATCTCTAATAACCACAAGTGTGAAAAAGAAAGAGAAAAGCGGAAGAACAAAGAGAAGGAAAATAAAGTCAAAAACTAACAAATCAAAACAAAACAAGAAAAAGTATGGGTGCTGGGGTGGTGGGATTTAGTGTTCCCCCCACTTTTTTTTTTCTTTTTGCATAGGCACAGTAAGCATTGGGGAAGAAAGGGAATTCCCGTGGCCTAAGAGATTCAGGGTTTCTCCTTGAAGCATACCATCATGGGATCAACTCCTGGCTCCATATATACTCATTACCCCATCCCAAAGGCTTTTTTGTGATGCCAGGAAAGTTTCTTCTCGGTTGTGTGTGAGAAATTCAAGCCACTGTAGCTAGCGATCTTGGTATTTGCGCAGGTTGTCTTTTTTTAACATCATCAATTCACCTGAGGCCACTTGGACCTTAGCCCCATTCTTTCATATTTGTGTTTCTTCTCCTCCACTCAATTTCTTTTCTTCTCACTATACTCTAAGGTCAAGGATGTTCAAGACAACTCCCATTTAAACCATTGCACTTATTCATGCAGTAATTTTAGATACCACTTACAATATATAATATAATGATATGATTCTATATTTATCCTCCTTTTTCTGGCTTACTTCATGTAACAAAATATATTTCCATTTCATCCATGCTGCAGCAAACCGCATGATTGCATCATTCCTTACAGCTATGTAGTAGTCCATTCCATTCTATATATGCACCATATCTTCATTTTAACACTCACCTGTTGTTGGTCATCTAGGTTGGTTCCAACTCTTAGCTATTGTACTGAGTACTACAATGAAAACAGTGTGCATGCATTCTTTTAGATAAAATTTTTTAATGTTCTGGGGATAGATATCCAAAAGTGGCATTTCTGGGTTGTATGGCAAGTTAATTTTGAATTACTGAGAACCCTCCATGCTGTTTCCCATAGAGATTGGGCCAGGCAACATTCCCATTAGCAGTGGATGAAAATGTTTCTTTCTTTTTACATCCTCACCAACACAAAACAAATACTTTTTAAAGAAGTTAATAGTGAAAAAGAAATTGTAAAAATTCTGAAAAATTCCTCCAATACAGATTTTTTTCAAGTTCTCATTTTATTTGGGAAAATATCATGCTACTTTTGCATACCAATTCCTAATTTAATTTATTGTCTTAACTATATCAAATTAAATTAATTTTTATTAAATACAATTTGTATTTGAATCATAGTGGATTACATATCATTGACAATAATATTTTAGGTACATATTAACATAAAATCAGGGGAATTCCCATCACCGAATTGTCCTCTCTCCACCTCCGTTCCCATCCTTCTTCCCATATCCTCTTCCCTTACCCCCGGGGCTGCTAGAATAAGTGGTCCCCTCTGTGCCTAGCTTACTACTTAGTGGTCTTACACCATTTTGGTCTTGGTACCTCCCTTATTCCCCCCCCTGAATTGGGAGGCGGGACTAGATAGTTCAAGTAATGCGGTTTTGTTTGAAGAAGAGAAAAGTAATAACCTGGAGAAAAAAAGAAAAAAAGGATCAGATACTCCGGAAATGAGCAGAGTCCTTTTAGAGGCTTTCATCCTTGGTTTGAGAGACAAAGGGGAAAAAGAAGGTGAAACAACATAACAGTACATAAAGAACTGTCAAGTAAAATATCCAGTGAGCATTCCAAAAAAAAACAAAACTAAACTAAAAGGTAAGCACCATATAAAAGCCATGGTATTGAGATAAAAAAAATGTGGCAGAGCACATAAGAAAAGAAAATAAGAAAATAAATATATAAATATAAATGGAGCCATCCACTTCAATAGCCAAACCACAACAAAGAAATCAACAAAAAATAGATAAGTAAATAATAATTAAAAAATTGTTGTTTTGCTTTTTTTTCCCTCCCGCAAATGCACAGTAAATATTGGGGTCATTCGAAAAGGAATTTCCTTTGCCTAAGAGATACAGGGTTTCTCCACCCTTGAAGTATATTGTCATGGAATTAACTATAGACTCCTTTCAGGTTCATTTACTCTCCCCTTGGTGCTTTTGTGGTGTATAGAAGACTTCTGCTCCCTCCTGGATGATAACATCAGACTTCTGTATCTAGAGGTGTAGGTATCTGCACGAGTCAAGGAGTTGAACTTATGATTATGTCTTTCTTTGTGGGTCTAGAAATTCTGTTCCCTCAGTGTCATTTTAATTCGTCTTCTGTGGTTAGTGGTCCTGGTCTTTGCACTGATCCTAGGAAGAGGCCTGGGATAGCGTCTTCTGTTATGTTTCCAGAGGTCCTCTTCCTTTGCAATAGTCTCAGACAGACCTCTGGAACTAAGGATCATAGTTGTTATGCAGGTCGTAGCTCACACCCTAGACTAGGGCTTTTTTATTGGTCCCAGGAAACATACAGTCTGGCCATGGTTCTGTCAGCCAGTCATCTGTAAATCACGATATTGTCATTTGGACAGACCAAAGGGTGACAAGTCTTCTGATTTTGTCTTATCGTTAGCTGGTGAGGTAGGATAATTTGCTCTTAGGTCAAGTTGTTCCCATTTCCTCATTGTCAGGGTATCATATTAGGGCTGGCACTTGTTGGTGTCTGAGTACTATTAAGGATGTCCCAGTTGGAATTTGTTTCCAGTGGCTGTTGTGAAGAAGTGTGTCATTTCTATGTCTGTGGTCCAGGGTTCAAGGCTGGACGGTTGGTGTCTAATCACCTGGGGTCTAAGTTGGGTCCACGTGACATATTTTCAAGGTGGGTGGTACCCCTGTATTGTAAACAAGAATGAGTTCTTATCCCTAATAAATAAGAGCTCGTTTTTATACATAAGATTTCCCTTTTTTAGTGTGCCTTTGCAGGGAGAAATGGTGCTACATTATATTGTTGGTGCATTTGAGGGTGGAGAGAAAAGAAAGCAAAAAACATGTCACACATCCAAAAAAGATAAAAATAGAAATAAAAAAATATGTTCTCACATATGACAAGAAAAAAAGATTTTTAAGAAATGAAGTAAAAAAATAAAGGAACAAGGTGATGCAAGAAAGTATCTTGCATTTGGGGAAAAGCAGGTAAAGAGATAATGTAATACAGGTCTTATACTTATGGTGGTAGTATAGGTTCCCCCATTGTCTTTTGAGATTTTCTTGTGATGAGTGGGTTCCCAGGTGCCTTTTCATCTCCCAACCTGACCTTTTTGAGATTGGCAAAGATTTGCGGCAGGGAGGACTTGGGAAGAGTTCATGCATTGGGGGATACTTGTAGAGCTAAGTTCAGTTTCAAGTAACAGTCCACGTTGGGAAGGGTTAGTAAGGAGGACCACGCAACATGAGTCAGCAGGGGAGTTGGTTGCCTTTTCTTGTAGGGGGCGAGGTGTGGGTTTGACTGGTTGTCCCTTCGCTTGGGTGCTGGGTACTGGTTCGCTGGGGTAGGAGGTCATTCTTGATGCTAACGGAATAGGAACTGAGGGTGAAGAGTTTTAATGTGGGAAATCTGGATGGGATTGCGGGGTGAAGGGATAGTCGAATTTTCAAAGGGGTGAAAGGGGAAAGTATATGGAAGGGGCAGGAAAGAAAATAAAAAATAAATTAAATAGAGCAGGAGAGAAAAAGAAAAAAGAAAGAGAAAGAAACAGTAGTGAGAAGAGTAGAGAAAAGAGCGAGGGGATCTAGTTTGTTTGAGTGTGTTTGATGAGTAGGGCCTGTAGTATAAGTCTATAGGTCACAGTTGCTGCTTCGGTGGTTTGGGTGGTTATATGCTTCAAGTCCTAAATGAAGCTATTTCCTAGGGATAAAGGGAATGTTAAAGAGTTTTATTGGGACATTCTCATAGTGAAAGCTAGGTATGGTATCTCATGTGACTGAGCCCCAAGGTGCAATCTTAGTTTGTCCACACTTTGTATTCAAGAACGCCTGTAGACAGAAAAGCTGAGAGATTATTTTAATATAGAAAGATTAAGGCATTAAAACATATTTTTATGGCATGCTTCCATTGGAGTCAGTGGTTTCCCATGGTATCCTTTACCTGTAATCCTGTATAAGATCCCTAAAGGCTTATTATGGGTCTTTGTAGTAGAAGGCTGATTACTTACCTGGTCTTTCTATGCTGCTGTTTCTGCTGTTGCTGGTTTTTTTTTTTTTTTTTTTTTTTTTTTTTTTGTGGTATAGTGTGTAGTCAAGAGTTTGTGTTGTTCCTCTTTTATGTTTTGGGCACTGCTCTCTGGTATATGTTGACTGTTACTACCCTGTTAAACCCTGTTATTTGATTGTTGAGTATTAGTTGTATTAAAGTGTATGTTCTAGGTGCTTTAGAATAGTGCTATCATTCTGTGTTTATCTTTCATCTTCTGGCTTACTTGATTTAACATAATATGTTCTAGGTTCATCCAAGTTGCTGAAAAGTCTGTATTTGTATCATTTCTGACTGCCATGTAGTATTCCATTGTGTATAGATACCACATCTTAATGATCCATTCATCTGTTGTTGGACATCAAGGTTGGTTCCAAGACTTGGCTATTATACTGAGTGCTGCAATAAATAGTGGGGTGCACACATACTTTGGAATGAATGTCCTTCCAACTTGGGGGTAGATACCTAGGAGAGCAATTGCTGGGTCAAATGGTAACTCAACTCTGAGTTCTTTGAGCACTCTCCAGACTGTTCTCCATAGGTGTTGGACTAGGGGGCATTCCCACCAGCAGTAGATAAGAGTGCATTTCATGCCACATCCCTGCCGACGTAGATTGTTCCTATTATTTTTGATGTGAGCCATCCTCACTGGTGTAAGGTGGTACCTCATTGTTGTCTTTATTTGAATTTCCCTAATGATGAGTGAAGGTGAGCATGGTTTCATGTGTTTGTTGGCCATCTTTCAGTCTTCCTCAGAGAAGTGTCTATTCATTTCATCTTCCCATTTTTTATGGCTTTATTTGATTTTGGGGGGGCTCAGCTTTCTGAGTGTTTTGTATATTCTGCATATCAGCTCTTTATCTGATATGATGGGTGAAAAGATTTTTCCCAGTCAGTTAACTGTCTTCTTGTGTTAAGTAGGGTTTCTTTTGCCATGCAGAAGCTTTTCAGTTTGATGTAGTCCCATTTGTTTATGTTTGACACTAAAGTTCTTGCCATTGGTGCTCCATCCTCGAAGACCTTTTAGATATGTAGATCTTTGAGTGTTCTACCTATTTTATCCTCTATAAACTTTATAGATTCTGGTCTAATTTCGAGGTCTTTGATCCATTTTGAGTTGATTTTTGTATAAGAGTGAGGTATGGGTCAATTTTGAATTTCTTGCAGTTGTACCAACACCATTTGTTGAAAAGACTTTCTTTGTCCCATTTCAAGTTCTTGGCTCTTTTGTCAAATATCAGTTGACTGTATATCTGGGGGCTTATGTCTGGAAATTCTGTTCTAACCCACTGGTCTGAGGCTCTGTCTTTGTACCAGAACCATGCTGTTTTGATCACTATGGCTTTATAGTATAGCTTCAGGTTAGGTAAGGAGATGCCACCCAGCTTCCTGTTTTTTTAGTATTTGTTTGGCTATGCTGGGTCTTTTGTGGTTCCAGATAAATTTTATGTTTGATTGTTCTGTCTTTAAAAAATGATGTCAGAATTTGGATGGGGATTGCGTTACATCTATATAGGAGTTTGGGTAGGATGGTCATTTTGACTATGTTGATTTTACCTACCCATGAGCATGGGATGCTTTTCCATTTCCCAAGATCCTCTTCAATTTCTTTCTGAAGTGTTTTGAAGTTTGCCAGGTATAAGTCCTTCACTTCCCTTGTAAGGTTGATTCCTAGGTACTTGATGTTTTTGATACTATTTTTTATAATTTTTTATTTAAGCAAATTTATTACATACATGATTGTGTTTGGGATTCAATCATGTAAAGAACACCACCCATCACTAGTGCAACATTTCTATCACCAATGTCCCAAATCTCCCTCCTTCCCACCCAACCCCCCGCCTGTACTCTAGACAGACTTTCTATTTCCCTTGTACATTCTCATTATTAGGATAGTTCGAAACTTAGTTATTTCTCCAACTAAACTCATCCCTGTTTGTGGTGAGCTTCATGAGGTGAGTGGAGTTGTATTCTTAATCTCTCTCTCTTCTACTTCGTTATTTGTATAGAGAAATGCTACTGTCTTTTGTGTATTAACTTGTAACCAGCCACTTTGCTGTATTGGTTTATTGTTTCTAGGAGTTTTACTGTGGACTCTTTAGGGTTTTCCATGTATATCATCATGTCATCTGCAAAAAGAGATAGTTTTAATTCCTCTTTTCCTATTTGAATTCCATTGATTCCCTTCTCTTATCTGATTGTTATTGCTAGGACTTCTAAGTCTATGTTGAATAAGAGTGGAGAGAGTGTACACCCTTGCTTAGTACCTGAGCTTAGTGAGAATTCTTTCAGTTTTTCACCCTTAAGGATAATGTTAGCTGTGGGCTTTTCATAGATAGCTGTAACTATCTTAAGAAAGGTTCCTTCCTGACCTATTTTGTTTAGTGTTTTCAACATGAATGGATGTTGAATTTTGTCAAATGCCTTCTCTGCATTGCTTGATATGATCATGTGGTTTTTGTCTTTTTTATTATTGATGTGGTGTATGGTGTTGATTGATTTGCATATGTTGAACCAGCCTTGCATCCCTGGGATGAAACCCACTTGGTCATGGTGTATAATCTTTTTGATGTAGTGCTGGATTCTGCTTGCTAAGATTTTGTTGAGTATTTTTGCGTCTATGTTTATTAGTGAGATTGATCTGTAGTTTTCTTTCTTGGTGGTATCTTTGTCCTCTTTGGGAATCAGAGTGATATTGACCTCATAAAAGGAATTGGGGAGGATTCCTATCTTTTCAATGGTTTGGAAGAGCCTGTGGATCAGTGGAAGTAATACTTCTTGGGATGTTTGATAGAATTCACCTGTAAAACCATCTGGGCCTGGACTTTTGTTCTTGAGGAGTTTCTTAATTACTGTTTCAATTTCCTCCGACATGATTGGCCTGTTTAGGCTTTTTAAATCCTCCTTTTCTAGTCTTGGAAGCGGGTATTTTTCTAAGAATCTATCACTTTCTTCTGGGTTCTCTAGCCTAACTGAGTATAGTTGTTCATAATATGTCCTCATGATGTGTTGGAGTTCTTGGGGTTCTGTTTAATCTCTCCCCTTTCATTTGTGATCCTGCTTATTTGGGTGTTTTCCCTCTTTTTTTTTGGTGAGTCTTGCCAGTGGTTTGTCTATCTTGTTTATTCTTTCAAAAAAACAACTCCTGACCTCATTGATTTTCTTTATTGTTTTATTAGTTTCTATGTTGTTTATTTCTGCTCTGGTTTTTATTATTTTGTGTCTTCTTGTTGTGTTTGGGTTTCTTTGTTGCTGTTGTTCCAGCTCCTTAAGATGGTTCTTTAAGATGCTAATTTTGTCATTTTCCTCTTTCCTGACATAGGATTGTATTGCTATGAGTTTCCCCCTGATTACTGCTTTTGCTGTGTCCCACAAGTTTTGACAAGTTGTTTCTTCATTGTCGTTTGTCTCAAGGAATCTTTTTATTTCTTCCTTGAGTATCTCTTTGATCCAGCTGTCTTTGAGCAGCATGCTGTTTAATCTCCAGGTGTTGGATTTTCTCCATTGTTTCTTTTTCAGTCAATTTTGACTTCTGTTGCATAGTGATCTGACAGGGTGTTTCTAATGATCCTTACCTTTGTGATTTTATGCAGGTTAGATTTGTATCATAAGGCATGGTCTATTCTAGAAAAGGTTCCATGTGGACTTGAGAAGAATATGTATTCTGCTTTCTGGGGGTGGAGGGACCTATATAAATCTATGAGCCTTAGTTCTTCTAATTTTTTATTTAGGGCTCTTATTTCTTTGTTAGTTTTCTGTCTGGTGGATCTGTCCAGTGGTGATAGTGGAGTATTAAGGTCTCCCACTACTATCACATTTCCCTTCATGTGTTTCTCCAGTTTTGCAAGCAGCTGCCATACATATTTTGCTGGCTCTGCATTAGGTGCGTAGATGTTAACCAGCATTAGCACTTCTTAGTCTAGTGTTCCCCTGATCAGTAAGTAGTGACCCTCGTTGTCTCTGATCACTTTTTTGAGGTTGAATGTAATTTGGTCTGATATAAGAATGGACGTCCCTGCTTTTTTTTTTTTATTTCCATTGGCCTGGATAATTGATTTACATCCTTTTATTCTAAGCCTTGTCTATCTTGTACTTGTAGGTGTGTTTCTTGTAGGCAGCAAAAATCTGGTTTACGTTTTCTAATCCACTTCTCTATTATGTGTCTTTTAATGGGAGAGTTTAGTACATTAATATTTAAGGAGATTATTGGCAGAGAGGGCTGTTGTGCCTTTGTTTTGTTTAGGGTAGTTGTTACAATCGGGGGTTAGGATTGTATAATTTGTCTCTGAGTAGCTCATTTAGGGTCAGTTTTCTTTGCGCAAATAGTGCAAGTTCATTTTTGTTTGAGAATGATTTTAGTCTTCCCTCCCATATGAATGAGAGTTTTGCAGGATAGTGGCCTCTACGTTGAAAATTTCTTTCATTCAGTTGTTTAAATATGTTATTCCACTGTCTTCTTGCTTGAAGTATTTCATATGGGAGATCTGGTTTGATTCTAATGTTCCTTCTCTTTGTTTCTTACCATTTGAATTACTATGTGTCTTGGAGTTGGTTTGTTATAGTCTATTTTGTTGGGGACTCTTTTAACCTCCTGGATTTGCTCAGATGTGTCTTTTCAGAGGGTGGGAAAATTTTCCGCTATTATCTCCCTGACTAATTGTTTTTCCCCTTTCCTTGTTTCCTCCCCTTCTGGTATACCTACAAATCTTAGACTGTTTCTTTTGTCTTTGTTCATTAAATACTGGACTTTTACTTCCAGTGCTTTTCCTTCTATTTCTTTGTTGGCTTGCTTCTTTGTTGTCTTTTGATTGCAGTCTATCTTTGAGTTGTTCTATGTGATTCTCGAGCTGTGCAATTCTGCTCTTCTGGCTTTCTATGGTTTTACGAAATTCTTTTAATTCTGTTTGTATGGAGTCTTTTATATTTTGTAGGAGTTCTTGTTTAAATTGGTTCATTTGTTCATCTATTGATTTATTGTAATCTCTGGCCAGTGTGTCTTTCATTTCTTCTAGCATGGCTTGGAATTCTATTCTCATGGCTGCTTTTAGGTCTTCCTTTCTTGGGTCTGCGTGTTTTGATGGACTTTGGGAACTTGTTCTGATTTCTCTCCATCTCCCCTGTTGTTAATGTTTTCCTTGGTTTACCCATCTTTCTTTGCATTTATTGGCTTGGCTTGGAGTGCAGTGCCTTTAGGTTTCAGCCTGCTTTTGCCACCTGTGTTGTGGGGCTGTTTTTTTTCTCGGGATTTGGCTCTACGTGAGTATGTTGAATGATGTCGCTGAGTTTTGGACCTCCCCTCGTTCTCAGTCCAGCATGACCAATCACCACTCCCTTCAAGCCATACAGTGCAGGTTCACTCTCTGGCATGTCCCTGTTCCCTTGAATGGCCGCTTTCCACCCACCCTAGTCGGCAACCTCCTGCACCCACTATGGCCTGTTTCGGGAGCTCAAGGTTCCCTAGAATGGCTGCTTTCCAACCGCCCTAGTCGGGGACCTCCTGCACCCACACTGGCCTGTTCCAGGAGCTCAAGGTTCCCTAGAATGACCGCTTTCCACCCGCCCTAGACCTCCTGCACCCATTCTGGCCTGTTCCAGGAGCTCAAGGTTCCCTTGAATGGCTGCTTTCCACCCGCCCTAAACAGCGACCTCCTGCACTCACTCTAGCCTCTTCCGGGAGCGCCAGGTTCCCTTGAATGGCCGCTTTCCACTAGCTCCAGTCTGCGACCTCCTGTACTCACTCTGGCCTGTTGCAGGAGCTCAGGGTTCCCTTGAATGGCCGCTCTCCCTAAATTAATTTTTTAAATGAAGAAAAAGTATGTTGGAGCTCCATGTGTTGTTTTCAATTGTAGATAGCTATAAAATAATAACCTATATCTATAAATCATAGACTTAATGACTGGTTTTCATGCTATTATTCTTATAACTGTGAAGATCTGGTTAAATGAAAATTCTAGGAAGGGCTTTCACATTCTAATTCAGTGTACCTACAGGGCCCCAGATTTTAACTTTTAATTTAGTTAATTCTCCTATGGCTTTGTTTTTACACTCTGCAAATATCTTTCTTAACACCTTGATCATGAGACATAGAATGAATGGTATTTTCCTAACCATAAGTTCTTTGAGAAAGACTCCTTTTGTCTTCTTGTATACCAAGCTTGGAGCAATGTTGCACTTATGTAAGGCTTCTGAAATATGTGATCTTACAAACTATGAAAATCATATAATCGTTCTGGTTTCATATATTAAAAGTCTTATGTCTTTCTATAAATCCTTAATCATAGTCAATTTAAGCTTCCTTCTTGCTTTTTAGAAATAAACAAATATGACTCATTTGACTTTTTTTGTTATGTTGTTATATGTTATTTTGTAAGTCAAGGAGGAAGTGCAAGTATGTCAAAAAATTAATCACACTCTTCCTGAAGACCCTTTACCACATTCTAACCAAAGGATTGTCAGATACAGTTTCAATAACACTCTGACCTAGAAGCTACCCCCTGTGACCAGTCAAGTACCTTTATCTGTGCACTTTATTCAACCTTGGCTTTGATACAGTAAATCCCACAGAATTTTACCAGGACTGTGGCAAGCTTTCTACTTAAAATCACCCTGAGACCACCAGCTCATTTTGCTACTGTCAGCAAGTGAAGAACTGTCATCCTTCTTATAGGTTTGAAACCGCAAGTGAGCTGAAGTTCTGCCTTCTGCTTATAACAAATCCCCTAAACTACTCAGCAGGCACAGCCACTGCAAGAAATCGGGGAGCGGCTTTTGTTCCATTTATAGAACAACATGGGCTTCCTCTAGGGCCAAAATCATATCAGTGTATTCACTTAATGAAAACAGCTTATAACCAAAGGGTAATTGTCTGCAAAAAAATGCATTGTGATTTCACATGTTTTCTCTATTATGTTGAAAAGTAAGTAGATAGAAACATAATTAGCTTTATAAGATGATTAATAAATCATGGCATATTAAGATCCAGAGATTTGCAGAGGTCACATGTATAAATAATTATAGGATAATAAATATAGGATAATAGAGATAAATAATTAAAGGATAAATAGTATATCTTCATATTCACTATTCTTTCTATTAGTTATGTTTTCTTCCTTTCTCCATATCTGTATATTTTCAAAATATATTTGTAAATGTCACAATAAGAGCATCAAGAACATTAGGTAAAAACATATAAAGATTTTAATAGTAATTATAAATATATGGGAAAACATTTAAAGAACTTAGAAATCATAACTGTTCTATCTAAACAATACTACTGTTTATGAGATTTCTGGTTGACAACTTGAAAAGGAATCAAGATGAATTATAAAATTCTCATTGTCTGATATAAGCAAATACAGTGTTTTTTCAGAAAAAAATTTTGAATGTGTGGTCTAATTCTAGTGTGATCTTCAGAATTGGAACACTAAAATATAAATTAAATATGCTATAATTGGGTCGGAGAGATAGCATAAAGGTAGTGCACTTGCCTTGCATGCAGAAGGACAGTGGTTCGAATCCTGGCTTCCCATATAGTCCCCTCCAGGCTGCCAGAAGCGATTTCTGAGCATAAAGCCAGGAGGGACCTCTGAGTGCTGCCAGTGTAATCCAAAAACCAAAAAACAATGCTATTATTGCTATGTTGAAAAGTAAAATTAACTTTTAAATGAGCATTATCCATGTCTTCAAAGCTGTATAAGGACATGATACAAAAGAGCTCTTTATGAGGTTCTATTATTGTTTATATATTTTATTTTCTCAGTGACCAAAAAGTTCTCCCTCTTAGGAATTTTCCTCAATCCTTATAATTCAGTCTAAGTCACAAGACTTCCTTTTGACAAAGTGATTTTAGAATATGGAATGGAAGCAAATATTTAAGATATTCTTATGTCATTGGACATGCTGAGCTATGCCTCAAATGCAGGAGAAGAACATGCCCCAGCTGTCCTGCAGGTACAAGATTTATAGGAACTAATTTAAATATATCTCCAGCAAGAAGCAAATCTGAACTGTGTCCAGCTTTCACAGTCACACTTCAAATCTTGAAAATAAGTTAAATTTTTAAGCCAGTGAATTTTGGAGTGTAACATATTTTTAAATAGAGGCTTATTAAAATATATCTATGAAATAACTTCACTCATTTTAGACTTTACATCCCACAATTTTTGAAGATCTGATGAATGAAATCTCCACCTCTCATGATTAATACATAAAACAGTTCAACACTCACAAATCTTTTGTCAAATAACTCCACTATCTTCTTTCCACAGATTTTTTAGTTCTTGGCCTTTCTCTGCTGTTGTAAAGTTGACTTTTCCAAGCTGTTGTAGAAATAAGACCATCAAGTACTTGGCTACTTTGTGTCTGCTATTACTATGAAGAAAATAATTGAGATTTATCCATGTTGTTGTATGCTCAGCTATTTTCCTTAGTACTAAGTAGTATTCTAGTGTGTGTATGTGCCATACTTTGCCCATTTACCTTCTAAAGGAAATTGAGTTTTACATCAACTTCTATTTTGTTGATTATGAATAAAATAATATAATCATCCATGTACAATTGGTGAGAGACATGTTTTTATTTTGCTTGAAATTGGAGTGGAATTTCTAGTTCTATTAGGTTAAGAAACTGCCTAAAGTTCTTTCAAAATAGCTATGTTATATTTTCTCCAAGATTCTATTTGACATCCAGCTTTTCGATCTCTTTTCAAGACTTGCTAGTGTCCTTATTTTAACAGTTTAAATAGATGTGCAATCACATGAAATTGTAATCTAAAAATTTTTGTTGCAATGCTCAAGTGATACGTAATAATATCAATATAGTTCAGTCACATTTTTTCTGGTGTTCTTTAATTTAAAATCATTGTCTTTTTTGTTTGTTTGTTTTTGGGCTATACCAGGTGACATTCGAGCGTTACTCCTGACTTTGCACTCAGAAATCACTCCTCGCAGATTTGGGGACCATATGAGATGCTAGGGATTGAACCTTTGTAGGTCAAGTGTAAGACAACTGCCTGACTTGCTGTGCTATTCCTCAGGCCATTCATTGTCTTTTCTTTTTTTAATTTAAACATAGTGGTACAAGGTTGTTCATAATACAGTTGTTTTCAGAATTGTAAAGTTTATTAGTCATTGTCAACATTTAAATAAAATATCAATAGTTGACCTATACTATAGAACTGGTTCTAATGCAGTCCTTCAAAAGACTTGAAAAAAATTATGAAGACTTCCTGCATACCCACTGGCAGTTTCTATAGTCCCCACTATTTAAGGGTAGTTTTTCTGTCTTTTGGAAATTTAATAATTGCTAGTGATGGTCATTTTAATTTTTTCCTCATTTTATTTTTATAGAGGTCACAAAGGCTTGCTAGAATCGCTGGATATAACGTTTAAAGATAAATTAGAGTTACTTTATCAATGCTTTCTAGACTCAACTAAAAACATATTTGTAGGATCAGAGTCACAAAACTGGCATGCGGGGGAACAAACTCCCATATTGAGTGCTTAATATTGTGTTCATTGAACACAATAAAGTTTTTGTTTGTTTGAATCACACCAGGCAATGCTTATGATCTACTCAAGGCTCTTCACTCAGTAATTTCTCCTGGCAGTTATTGGAGGGCTACATATGGAATGTCAAAAATTGAACCTGAGTTGGCTGCATGCAAGTTAAGCTAAATAGTGATTATGATATTTCTCTGGACCCAACACTAGATTTATTTACATTTATAATGTTTTAAATGTATTATCTATCTTCTCAATCTCTCTCTCTCTCTTTCTCTCTCTCTCTCCCCACTAAAACCAAAGTCCTCTTCACAAGCAAGGCAAATGTTCTGCCAATGAACCACATCCCTAACCTTACAGAGGTGTTGTCTCTATTGTACACAGTGCCTCACAATTTTTATGTAATAAAAACTTTATTTGCCAGCCAAAGGATATCATTTAGCATATTTTTATTCATCAATTCCAATGAAAATATATTTAGAGAAGATAAAATATAATTTGGATGACCCACTATCTTCTCATATAGAAAGAGAAAAAGTCAGGACTATCAGATTCAGAATCCAGTGATTTATGCTTTCTGTTTTGTGCTCCTTTTAACTTCTTTATATTTTAATACAGGTTGACACAGTTACATATTGCTGTAAAACATTATTAACCAGTGTTTAAAAATATTCTCCCCATCTATAATCTTTATTTTCAAATATATTTAGGTTTACCTAACTTATCCTCAATAATTTAAAGGACTCTTTCTGGTAGAGACGTTTGTCTCAGGAACCAAAGATCTCTGAGTAAGTAAAACTGTTCAAATACTATAATCTTGTTTTGTTTTGTAAGAATCAGAAAGTACACAACATTTTCTTAAGGCAGAACTAGGAATAAGGAGTCAATTTTGTTGACAATTGCTTCAGTATAAAAAATAATTGTCATCATCATTTGGAATATTGGACACATCAAAATAAAAGGTTTCTGTGAACTACAGAAATTATAAATATGATTTCTTAAAGATCCAATAAAACAACATAATCTTTCATAAATAATTATTTATAATATGATTTACTTATCTTGAACTTGAACTTACATATTTGGACTTATAAGGAATTATTTAAAATAAAGTTCCCTAATATCTCTTTTCCCTTAATATCAACAAATCTTTTTACTCTAGAATTCTGTAAGTCTGATTTGCATGCCAAATATAGAAATATAGCTAAAATTATATCTTCTTAAGTGTCATTGTAAAATGACATGACACCATATGCAGGCCTCATACACTAGATCTCTCTCTTTTATTCTCTCTTCTTTACTGCAAATACTCTGCTATCACTCTTCTTTCCTCCTATTTCTCCCTCTTTCTCTCCTTCAACTATCTATCACCTTTCGTATCTCTATATGTAGTCTAGTTTATCTCTACCATTTTCTGTAATAACTCTAAGAGGGGTAGGTTTAACTTAAGAAACTTTTACTTTCAAGTAAGATTGGTTATTTCATTTTCTCTATATTTTGTTGTTTATTGTGAAAGACAGGAATACAATTGGTATAAAAATGTAGTTATTATTGTCAGTAAAGTGGAAAAAATAACCTGCTGATTTATATAAACAAATTTTTAGAAAAGACATGGCTACTGCTTGCTTTAAGTCCAGAGAATCGAAGAACTGGAGCATAACAGTACTCTCCATCTTGCCTTTGCTCACACCTGATCTTGTTTATTTCTCTGAGAATCTCCGTTTTGTATAAAGTATGCCACCTTTTCTTTATTTTTTTCTTTATCTCCACTAAAATTCCTAACAAATACATGGGCTTTACTTTAGATAATTTATTCTCATTCTATGATATTTTAAAAATTATGAGATATATAAAGAAATTTCCCCAAATTTGTAGTCATCTAGAACTACATACATAGACAAAGCAATTAATGTCCACTATTGATTTGAATTTATGAAAAAAATCACACATATATTTATATATAACACATGTATATATGATATGCATGCATATATTGAATAGTGATTTACTACAGCCTGCTTGTTTTTCCAAAGTTTAGTGCTGTTTCCTCAACTTTTTAAAAATTTCTACTCTACTTTTTTGTTGTGGAGTTTTATCCTTTGGGCTGCATACTTTTTTACAGAAGGTATAATATGGCAGTCTTTTTTTGCCTGCTTATCTGTCGTTCTCCCCCAATTGACAGAGAAATAATCTCTATCTGCCTGAGATGTCAAGCACTGAAAAATATTGGCATTCCTTAAAGAAGCAATTTGTTTTCTTCTCTCAAATGTATCATGTGCAGTTAAATGGCCCTGACTCGTGCCCCTGCTGACCAAATTTCACAAAGATGGCCTGTCAGAGGCTAGATAATCTTTTGAGGAATGGGTATTTTCTCTATGGAAATATCCCAATTACCAATTCTTGCAGGGATATGCATCCTTTGCCCCAGAGATCTGTGGCCATCAGGAAATGTAACCAGACTGAAGGGACATCTATCTTCATTCCCAACGGGGACATCACCATCTTCTCTAACTTGTTCATCTTGTGGGATAGAAAACTCTAACTAAATAAACGAAAAGGGATAGCAGAAAATAATCCACTGTGACTTATGCATCTTTCTCCATCCATAAATAACTTTATATTTCACTTCTGGCAGCAGAGCTGAGCTGGAAGGTAATGAGCCATTGTGGAAAACCCATCTGTTGCTCATAAGAAAAAAGACCAGATTTATAGAGGAAGAAATCTGGAGTGTAAGTCCTGTTATTGTTAATGGGAGTTGCACATCTAATTGGTCATGCTGAAAATATGCCCTATTCTATTCTTTCACTGGCCAGATGGGTGTGCTCAGCTTCAGTGCTGGGAAGAAAAATGCACCTATAGAATTTGAGAATGGGAATGAGCGCCATAGCCAGTAAGGAACTGACAGTTCTAATGAGGATAGATAGCACATGTTCACAGGCCTGATTTTCAAAAGGTCCTAAAAGTCCCAATACAGGTATTTCTAAATGGGTTTACAGAGTCTGTCGTCTGGAGTGGAAAGTGCTGAATCATTTCAACAAGACTCTAACAGAACTATAATTTGAAACAACTCTACTTCCCATGTCTTTGTAACTTGATCTCTTGGTCCTTAATCATTGCTTTTAAGCTTCCTAAAAAATTGTGCTGGTAGTGGTCATTAAAAGCCAGTCCTTCCAGTAATTTCTTTATCACTGTGGCAGGAAAAAGAAAAGGACTTTGTAGGCACATTAAGCCCCAAACACTGAGTCTCCCTCTAGTCAGGTTTGAATTAAATATAGGGTCTGAAATTTTTGACTGAAACAACACACTCTATATCCACAAAATTTTTTGTTTGTCTGTTATTCTGTTAGAGGTGTTTAATCAATACTGAATGAAGAACAAGAAAGTAACAAGAATTAGTAGAATTTTGGTCATTGTGCTACAATAAGCTACTAGGGAGTCTATTAATCAGGGTATAGATAGCTACTGTTGTAACATCAGCTAAAACAGTTTTAGTTTTATAGGCAAACATAATTTCTGCAGGTGTTTTTATTCAGTTAGTCATATTCTGGAAATAGCACTTTGAGTAAAATATTGTGAAAAGCAGAATGAGAGACCACATGAATTTTATTACAGTGAATGGCCACAATGTCCTATTTTATTATCTCTTACTTGACTAGTAATCTCTTAGTTGACTTAACTTAGAAGTTAGTGCACAAAAACTGTACACTTGAGTGTGCCAAATTGCATAAGTGTCAGGAACGTCTGGGTTTTTGAGAGTGTATTCCTCACTGAGAGTGCAGCTTAAACACCTAAAGATAGTATTTTTATATTATGGTAGGTGTGAAGCAGGAACCCATGTTATGGGCTAGGATTATTGGGAACATTAAGCTTCCATATTTTTTCTTTTTTTTCTAGGGGAGAGGGCAAACTCAGTCCCCCACTAATTATTTTCTTACCTTTATTTTTATTACCCCAAATTATGCAGGCTAGTTTCTAACATTTGGGGAAAATGCACATCTGGAGTGCAATGGATAAGCCTCACCCTGGGTAAATCACCTTCTTGATCATGGAATCTCCCCTGCCAGGTAAGTATTGCTTCCGAAATTTTCATATAATAATACTGTCTACTTCTATATGTGACTATAAAAAGAAACTCGGGGGAAGGATTATGGCCAAGTCTTGATGATCAATTTGTTATATCCATTACTTTCACTGCTCTAAACTCATTTAGTTAGTCTAAAATCACAGCACAAAGGTGGGAAACGGCCAGAAGAAAATTGCATTGATTTTGGTGGATTTGCCATTGTCTCTGAGACTCTTGCATTTGATTATTCAGTTTATAATAGACAAATTCAAGGCTTAAAATTGAGGATATTTAGTAAGTCAAATATTTTGTAACAGCTATTTTGCTTCCTTGTTAGGTCATTATATGGGAGATGAAATTAGAAGAAAAATGAGGGAAAATGAGTCTAGACGGGAAACAGGCAGTGGTATATTTATAAAAAGCCCTAGAAAAGGCCAGAGAGATAGTTCAACAGGCTGAATAAATACTTTGCATGTAGAAAAACACCGTTTGATCTTAGAGTGGTTTCATTAGCAATCCCTGGAAATATCCCTGAGCTTTGAGCTAGGAGTAGCCACCGAGCATAGTCAGCTGTGGTCCCCTCAAATGTATATAATAAATGAAAAAGCCGAAAGAGGACATGAAACATCAAAATGGTTGTTCCTTGAGGCCAGGATAAGATATCAATAGTCCAGAACAAATATTTTGCATGCATGATCTCAGAATTTGATCCTAACTCCACATGGTTCCCTGAACAATTTAGCCAGCAATAGGCACTGAGACTGTTGGGCATAACCACCACCAACCAAAAACAAACAAAAATACATGTCACTTCCTTCATCACCAACTTGCTTCATGCCAAAAATATTAAATATATATTTATTTGAATAAATTCATCGATGTATTCTGTTTTATTGAAGCATGAATTGGGAAGCAATCCAACAAGCATAAAGGCACTAAAAAAATAATTGTATAAACAGGATTGTTTTTAGAGTTATAAAGACTGAAATACAGGGTTTTTTTTGTTTGTTTGTTTGTTAGTTTGTTTTTATTTTGGAGCCACACCTGGCAGCACTCAGGGATTACTCCTGGTTCTGCACTCAAAAATGGCTCCTGTCAAGTCTGGCAAGACCATATGGGATGCTGGGAATCAAAGCCGGGTTCGTCCTGGGTCAGCTACCTGCAAAACAAATGCCCTACTCCTGTGCTTTTGCTCTGGCACCTGGAATACATTTTTTAATAAAATAAATAAAAAATTATTTTAGAGAAAGTTATGTTTCCTTATGGAGTCAGGAAAATTTCTGATATAACATGATCACACAAGTACCAGCCACACAATTCCAGATGTACTAGTCCTAGGTTTAAATGAGACTGTAATTGGAGCTAGGTTATTTAGTAAATTTGGGACTTTCTTTTTGGGGGGTGCAATCTCCATGAGTCACTCCTTAATAGCTTTTTAAACAAATTTATATTTAGATACAAAGAGTGATCCTTGGCTTACAAGACTATGTGCATAGAGATACAATTTCACAATTCTTCAAAATATGTTGCCATACCCCTTATTTCTTTTCTTTTATGGCTTGTCATTCACTTTATTTTTGCTATCTAAAATGAGATTTTTGAGAACACTGAAATTACTTCAGTTTCTCATAATCTTGGTTTCTCTTGAGACAGTAGGGTGAAGAAATAAAAATCCCAAGAAAAGATATTAAATCATGAGAATAAGTGGTGGCAATAAAGCAGAAGAAAGAGGAAGAAAAAGCCTCTAATTGCCTAGTCTGAGAAGCCTGTAGATAGATAGGTAGTCAAAATAACTTTGAACGTGGGGCCAGAGCGGTGGCGCAAGCGGTAAGGCATCTCTCTACCTTGCCCGTGCTAGCCTAGGACAGACTGTGGTTCGATTCCCCCATCATTCAATATGGCCCCAAAAGCCAGGAGAGATTTCTGAGCTCATAGCCAGGAGTAGCCCCTGAGCATTACCTATAAACAAAACAAGCTGTGAACAGAGAACAAGACCTTCTCTTTATCTCCCTGTTTTCCATTTCCTGTTCAATCTCTCTGCCTGGTTCAACCTAGCTGCATTCTAATGGGAACTAGCCTCAAGGTGGGAGTACCTAGTTTTTGACTGTCACAGGCTTGAAAGCAACTGATGAAAGGTAGGGCTGGGGAATTCTGAGCAATTGCCCATTTTCTTCCTTTTCCAAGCTCATCTCTCTCATCCACTGTCAAGTAGATGAGCAGTAGTAGGAAAGAGATTAAGGTGACTCCGTAGGAGCCTTCATTAACTGCTGCAGGCCAGTCAAGCCTGGGCCACTGTCCCCATGCTAAGGTGATAACAAACCTCCACAACAAAGCTGCCTGCAGCAGTCTCAAATCCCTTTTCAGTTCTGCCCACTTTGGTTTGCTCAGAGGGTAAGCGGATCAATTTCTGAAATCAGCCTTTCCCTTAAACACCAACAAGTGGCAGCCAAAGCACAAACAGAGGTAATCCTTCAAGAAGCAGCACTTCAGGCTCACCCAGCACTTTCATCTCTGGATTCTAAAGTCCTTTTCAATCATTAATCACTTTCTTTTCTAAGCCCCTTGCTCTGAGAAAAGAAGCAATATGCAGTCAGTTTTGAGATGGCCTAGAAAAAGAATCTAAAAAGCATCCGGGGAGAACATCTTCGTTCTACCGGGTTTCATAAATATGAGCAGAAATAAATTACGGTTTGAAAGAATGGAGTTCATCTTGAAACAGCATTTCTTAAACTGAGAGAGAATACAATTATGAATCAGGAAATCTGGACTTGTTGATTTTGCACACCTGGACTCCACTGACAGCAAGACTATATAGATGGATCGATTTCTTAATATCTTTCTGGGTCTCTGTCTTCACCTTTGACTGGGTTAACATGACAACACTTTCTAATCATTAAGAGAGACCTGAAACTATGACCTCAGAATGAAAACTCTGCAGTGGATTTATATTTGTGGAAGGTATAAACAGTCAGTTCTAGAATCAGGAGTGATAGAAATAACCACAAGTTCATGGTATGTAAGGATAGCATTAATCAGACTCCAGCCTTTTATCTCTAAGTTAATGAAAGGAATCTTCTTATCCCTATTAAAGGCTATTTCCCATCAATGGTCAGAAATTCCCAGAATCATATGCAATCGCAAAAGGAAACTATCTACTATTTACTGTTCTGACCTACTGGCCCTTAGGATCCCCACAGTGGAATGCATTATGGTAAAACATTTGTTTCCTATGAAATTCTGACTACTGTTTTCTGTTGAGATTATTGCAGACTTTGGCCCACAAATTCTCTATATTCAGAATGTAGCTTTTCTCTGAGTTCTCATTGTCTTCTAAAAGTTGCTTCCAGTAAAGAGAATCGTACTACCTACCTCATTCAAACATGCCATTAATCCCTTAGTGAAGTGGCCGAAAACTTTCTTCATGTAACTTTGAAATCATTGCATTCTTCCTCCTCTATATCACCTTTTTCTCAGGAGAAGTCTGAGGGCAAAACAAAGTTTCATCTTTGAAACTGTCTCTAAAGAAACCAACACAAATTAATGCCACCCCAAAGGAGAACTTTTGAGTAATTGATGAATCTCCCTGACAACATTTTCTGTATATAAATTGAATGGATTCAAAGATGTACTAAACATTGCTTGAGACTTAATTGATTATGAGTAAATTGTTTGTAAAACTGTGTAAATATTTTTTTGTTTCTGTGCTACAGAACAAGTACACCCAGCCCCTTCTTTCTCTGAAAAATGTAGTCACCTTCCTCTGTGACTCAGCACTTTCTCTTTAGGAAGTCATTTATATAATTAAATGATTTTGGGACCAAATCTAACTTTCTCTTGTTGACCACAATTTCATCCTTGAGACCAGAGTTGTTATTTCTTTTTCTTTATTCACCAAGTAGTCTTTTTTTTTAATATAATTTTTATTTTGATCATAGTGTCTTACATACTGTTGACAATAACATTTTAGGTACATATTTACATAAAATCAGGGGGGATTCCCATCCCCAAATTGCCCTCCCTACCCCTCCGTTTTTGTCCTACCTCCCATTTCCTCTTCCCTCACCCCCAGGGCGGCTAGAATATGTGGTCCCCTCTGTATCCAACCCACTACTTAGTAGTCTTGCACCTGTTTGGTCTTGATGCCTCCCTTATCTCCACCTCTAACTGTAGGCAGGACTAGCTAGTTCAAGTTGCATGGTTTTGCCTGAAAAGGAGGAGATAAATAAACTGGGGTAGGAGTCTAATACTCCCAAAATGGGTGGAATCCTTCTAGAGGCTCTCATCATCGATTTGGGAGATGAAGGAGAGAAAGAAGGTGAAACACTCCACCAGTACCAAAAAAAGTGTCAATTATCCAGTGAGGACTCCAGCTATATGGATAAGCACCACAAAAAACAGACGAAAAACAAAGCAAAACAAACAAACAAAAGACAAAACAAAAACAAACAAACAAACCAAAGGCACACCATGGTCTTGAAATAAGAAACATGGCATAGCACATAACGAAGGAAAAGAAAAGAATAGAAAAAAAATAAGTATAATTGGGGACAACGATTTCAATAATCACACCCAAACAGAGAAATCGACCAAAATAGATAGGTAAATAAAAATAATAATAACAATAATAAATGAAGGTAAAAGATATATATATGTATATATATATATATATATATATATATATATAAAATACCAAGGTTTTGTGCTTTTTGCATTTTTGTTTTTTCCCCTCCTGCCCTGGCACAGTAAATATTGGGGTCATTCGAAAAGGAATTCACATGGCCTAAGAAATATGGGGTTTCTCTGTCCTTTGAGTATACTGTCATGGGATCAGCTCTAGACTTTGCTCAGGATCATTTATTCTCCCGGTGGTGTTTTTTGTTGTGTGGAAGACTTCTGTTCTGTCCAGGGTGATACACTCAGAGCTCTGTGTTTAGAGGTCTCAGTATCTGCACAGATCCTGAGGTAGGACTTATGGTGAAGTCAGCCTTTGTGGTTCTAGAGGTTCTGTTACCTCAGTGTCGTTTTAGTCCATCTTCTGTGGTTGGTGACCTTGGTCTTTGCACTGAACCTAGGATGGCACCTAGGTTAGCGTCTTTCTTTGTGCTTCCAGAAAGCCCATTCTGTTGCAGTTGTCTCTGTCTGACCTTTGGGACTGGGGATCATGCTTATTGTGCAACTCATAGTTCAATCCCTAAACTAGGGCTTTTTTATTGGTCCCAAGATGTATACTGTCTGGTCATAGTTCTAGTAGCCAGTCATCTAAGTCACGATCTTGGCTTTTGGACCTACCAAAGGGTGCCGAGTCTTCTGGTTTTGTCTTGACGTTAGCTGGTAAGGTAGGCTAATCTGCTCTAAGCTCAAGTTGTTCACATTTTCCTCTTTGTCAGGATATCATGTTAGAGCTGGCCCTTGTTGTTGACCCCGCAGTATTAAGGCTGTCCCAGATGGAGTTTGTTTCCTGCAGCTGTTGTGAAGAGCTGTGCCGATTCTATGTCTGGGATCCAGGGTTCAAGGCTGGATGAATGGCATCTAATCATCTGAGATCTAAGTGATTCCACATGACATATTTTCAAGGTAGGAGATACCCCTGTATTGTAAACAACTATGAGTTCCTATCTCTAGTAGATAAGAGCTCTTTTTTTATATGTAAGATTTCCCCATTATTTAGTGTGTCTTTGCAGGGGGAGGTGGAGTTACGTTGTATTGTCGGTGTGATTGGGGTTGGCCAGAGGGGATAAAAGACACAGGTCACATATCCAAAAATGATAAAAAAAAATAATAATAAAATAAAATAAAATAAATAAAAATGTATGTGCTCGCAAATGTATATATAGGACCAACATTTAAGAAAAAATAAATAAATAAATTTAAGAGAGAAAAAGAAAAAAAAAAGAACTAAAATGAGTTAGCGAAGTTTTTAAAGGACCAAAGTGGTGCAAAAGACTACCTTACATTTGGGGGAGAGCAGGTAACGAGGTGGTGTATTACAGGTCTTATGCCTATGTTGGAAGTACAGTTTTTCCCATTGTCTTTTGGGTTTTTCTTGTGATGTGTGGGTTCCCAGGCATCTTCCTATCACACCCCCTGACCTTCTTCAGGTTGGTAAAAATTTGCGGCAGGGAGGTCTTGGAAGAGTTCTTGCATTGGGGATACTTTTGGACCTAGGTCCGGTTTCAAGAAACAGTCCACATTAGGGGGAGTTGGTAGGGAGGGCCTCGCAGCATGAGTCCGCAGGGGAGTTGGCTCTCTTTTCTTGCCCGGGACGAGGTGTGGGTTTGACTGGGTGTCCCTTCTCTTGGGTGCTGGGTACTGGTTCGTTGGGGTTGGAGGTCGATCTTGTTGCCTAATAGATTAAGGACTGAGGGTGAAGTGTTTTAATATAGAGGGAGGTCTGGATGGGATTGAGGGGTGGAGGGATAGTTGGGTTTCCAGAGGGGGGAAAGGGTAAGGTGTATGGAAGGGGTAGGGAGGGAGAAAAGAGAAAAATACATTAGAAAGAAAGGGATAAGAGAAAGGATAGAAAGTAAAGAAAAGAATAGAAAAGAAAAAAAATAACCAAGAAAGTGGTGAGAAGAGAGGAGAAAATAGCAAGGGAATGCTGGTTTGCTTGAATGTGTTCAGTGAATAGAGCATGTAGTTTGGGTCTGTACATCGCTGTTACTGCTTCGGTGGTCTGACTGGTCACGTGCTTGAAACCCTAAAAGAAGGTAAACCTAGAGATAAAGTGTATGTTAAAGAGTTTTCTCAGGGCCATCTCGTAGTGCAAACTGGGTATGGTATCTCGTGTGGTATCCCGAGTTGCCATCTTAGCTTGTCCGCCCTTTGTATCCAAGAACGCCTGTGGACAGAAAAGCTGAGAGGTTATTTTAAATATAGTAAGATAGAGGCATTAATACGTAGTGTTATGGGATGTTTCCATTGGAGTCAGTGGTTTGCCTTGGTATTCTTTACCTGTGTTCCTGTATACGATCTCTACAGGATTATTATGGGCCATTATTGTAGAAGGTTGATTACGTACCTGTTCTCTCTATGCTGCTATTCTGGTGTTGCTGTTTTCTTTGTGGTATAATGTGTAGTCGAGAGTTTGTGTTGTTCCTTTTTCATGTGTTTTGGGCACTGTTCCCAGGTATATGTTGACTATTACAGTGATTGGAGTTTCTACCCTGTTAGACCCTGTTATTTGATTGTTAAGTATTAGTTGTGATTGAGATGTATGTTCTATGTGCTTCAGAATAGTGCTACCATTCTGTGTTTATCTTTTGTCTTCTGACTTACTTCGTTTAACATAACATGATCTAAGTCCATCCACGTTGCTGCAAAATCTGTGATTGTATCATTTCTGACTGCCATGTAATATTCCATTGTGTATAGATACCACATCTTAATGATCCATTCATCTGTTGTTGGACATCGCGGTTGGTTCCAAGATTTGGCTATTATACTGAGTGCTGCGATAAATAGTGGGGTGCAACACGTATTTTGGAATGAATGTTCTTCCAATTTGGGGGTATATACCTAGGAGTGCAATTGCTGGGTCAAATGGGAGCTCAATTCTGAGTTCTTTGAGTACTCTCCAGACTGTTCTCCATAGATGTTGGACTAGGGGGCATTCCCACCAGCAGTGGATGAGATTTCCCTTCATACCGCATCCACGCCAACAAAGATTGTTCTCAGTATTTTTGATGTGAGCCATCCTCACTGGTGTAAGGTGGTATCTCATTGTTGTCTTGATTTGGATCTCTCTGATGATGAGTGAAGGTGAGCATGTTTTCATGTGTTTGTTAGCCATCCTTCTGTCATCCTCAGAGAAGTGTCTATTCATTTCTTCTCCCCATTTTTATGGCTTTATTTGGTTTTGAGGGGCTCAGTTTTCTGAGTGCTTTGTAAGTTCTAGATATCAGCCCTTTATCTGATATGTCTAGTGAAAAGATTTTTTCCCATTCTGTTAACTGTCTTCTTGCATTAAGTAAGGTTTCTTTCGCCATGCAGAAGCTTTTTAGTTTGATGTAGTCCTATTTGTTTATGTTTGCTGCTAAGGTTCTTGCCATTGGTGCTCCATTCTCGAAGACCTTTTTGATATATAGGTCTTCGAGTGTTCTCCCTATTTTATTCTCAATAAACTTTATAGATTCGGGTCTGATTTCAAGGTCTTTGATCCATTTTGAGTTGACTTTTGTATAAGGAGTGAGGTATGGGTTGATTTTCACTTTCGTACATGTGGTTTTCCAGTTGTGCCAACACCATTTGTTGAATAGGCTTTCTTTGTTCCATTTCAGATTCTTGCCTCTTTTATCAAATATTAGTTGGCTGTATATCTGGGGGTTTATGTCTGGGAATTCTGTCCTGACCCACTGGTCTGAGGTCCTGTCTCTGTTCCAGTATCATGCTGTTTTGATTACTATGGCTTTATAGTATAGTTTCAAGTTAGGTAAGGAGATTCCACCCAGCTTCTTGTTTTTCAGTATGTGTTTGGCTATCCTGGGTCTTTTGTGGTTCCAGATGAATTTTGTAAATGATTGTTCTAATTCTTTAAAGAATTGTGTCTGGATTTGGATAGGGATTGCATTAAATCTATATAGGAGTTTGGGTAGGATAGTCATTTTGATTATGTTAATTCTACCTATCCATGAGCATGGGATGTTCTTCCATTTCTTTAGATCGTCTTCAATTTTTTCTGGAGTGTTTTGAAGTTTTCCTGGTATAGGTCTTTCACTTCTCTTGTAAGGTTGATTCCTAGATACCTGATATTTTTTGATACTATCTTAAATGGAATTGTATTTTTAATCTCTGTCTCCTCAACTTCATTTTTTGTATATAGAAACGCTACTGTCTTTTGTGTATTGACTTTGTATCCAGCCACTTTGCTGTATTGGCTGATTGTTTCTAGGAGTTTTACTGTGGACTCTTTAGGGTTTTTAATGTATATCATCATATCGTCGGCAAATAGAGATAGCTTGTGTTCCTCTTTCCCTACTTGAATTCCTTTGATTCGCTTCTCTTGTCGGATTGCTATTGCTAGAACTTCTAAGGTTATATTGAATAAGAGTGGAGAGAGTGGACAGCCTTGCCTAGTTCCTGACCTTAGTGGGAATGCTTCTAGTTTTTCGCCATTAAGTATAATGTTGGCTGTTGGCTTTTCATATATAGCTGTAACTATCTTGAGGAAAGTTCCTTCTAACCCTATTTTGCTGAGTGTCTTTAACATGAAAGGATGTTGGATTTTGTCAAACGCCTTCTCTGCATCGATTGATATGATCATGTGGTTTTTGTCTTTCGTGTTGTTGATGTGATGTATCAAATTGATTGATTTGCGTATGTTGAACCAACCTTGCATTCCTGGTATGAATCCCACTTGGTCGTGATGTATGATCTTTTTGATGAAGTGTTGGATTCGGTTTGCTAAGATTTTGTTAAGTATCTTTGCATCTATGTTCATTAGTGAGATTGGTCTGTAGTTTTCTTTTTTGGTGGTGTCTTTGCCTTCTTTGGGAATGAGTGTGATATTAGCCTCATAAAAGGAGTTGGGGAGGATTCCTGTTTTTTCTATGGTTTGGAAAAGCCTATGGAAAAGTGGTAGTAAGTCTTCTTGAAATGTTTGATAGAATTCACCTGTAAATCCATCTGGGCCTGGGCTTTTGTTCTTAGGGAGTTTTTTAATTACATCTTCAATTTCCTCTGAGGTGATTGGTCTGTTTAGGCTTTCTAGATCTTCCTTTTCCAGTCTTGGAAGAGGGTGTTTGTCTTAAGAATCTGTCGATTTCTACTGGGTTCTCTAGCCTAGTTGAGTATAGTTGTTCATAGTATGATCTCATGATATGTTGTATTTCTTGGGGTTCTGTTGTAATCTCTCCCCTTTCATTTGTGATCCTGCTGATTTGGGTGTTTTCCCTCTTTTTATTGGTGAGTTTTGCCAATGGTTTGTCTATCTTGTTTATTTTTTCGAAAAACCAACTCCTGGTCTCATTGATTTTTTTATTGTTTTCTTGGTTTCGATGTTGTTTATTTCTGCTCTGGTTTTTATTATTTCTTGCCTTCTGGTTGTGGTTGGATTTCTCTGTTGCTGTTGTTCCAATTCTTTGAGGTGATCTTTTAAACTGTTGGTTTTGTTATTTTCCTGTTTCTTGACGTAGGCCTGTATTGCTATGAGTTTCCCCCTAATTACTGCTTTTGCTGTGTCCCATAAATTTTGACATGTTGTCTCTTCATTGTCATTTGTCTCAAGGAATCTTTTTATTTCTTCCTTGAGTTGTTCTTTGATCCAGCTGTTGTTGAGCAGCATGTTGTTTAATCTCCAGGTACTAGTTTTTCTCCATTGCTTCTTCTTGACATCAATTTTAACCTCTGTTGCATAGTGATCTGAAAGGGTACTTCTTATGATCCTTACCTTTGTGGTCTTATATAGGTTGGCTTTGTATCCTAATACATGGTCTATTCTGGAGAAGGTTCCATGTGGGTTTGAGAAGAATGTGTATTCTGCTTTCTGGGGATGGAGGGCTCTATATAAATCTATTAGCCCTAAATCTTCTAATTTTTCATTTAGAGCTCTTATTTCTTTGCTATTTTTCTGTTTGGTGGATCTGTCCAGTGGAGATAGTGGAGTATTGAGGTCCCCTACTATTATCACATTTCCCTTCATGTGTTTCTCCAGGTTTGCCAGTAGTTGCCTCACATATTTTGCTGACTCTACATTAGGTGCATAGATATTGACCAGGGTTAGTGTTTCTTGATCTAATGTTCCCCTGATTAGTAAGTAGTGTCCCTCTTTGTCTCTGATCACTTTCTTGAGGTTGAATACAATTTGGTCTGATATAAGGATGGCTGTCCCTGCTCTTTTTTGTTTTCCATTGGCCTAAATAATTACTTTCCATCCTTTTATTCTAAGCCTGTGCTTATCCTGTAACTGTAGGTGTGTTTCTTGCAGACAGCAGAAGTCCGGTTTATTTTCCTAACCCAGTTCTCTACTATGTGTCTTTTAAATGGAGAGTTTAGTCCGTTACATTTAGGGAAATTATTGATAGAGAGGACTGGTGTGCAGTTGTATTGTGTGGAGTGGTTGTTGTTACAATCTGGGGTTTGGATTGTGTAATTCATCTCTGAGTAAGTCGCTTAGGATCGGCTTAGTTTGCACAAATAGTTCAAGTTCGTTCATGTTTGAGAATGTTTTTAGTCTGCCCTCCCATATGAATGATAGTTTTGCTGGGTATTGGACCCTGGGTTGGAAATTTCTTTCATTCAGTCGTGTAAATATGTCATTCCACTGTCTTCTTGCTTGAATTATTTCAAATGGAAGATCCGGTTTGATTCTTATGTCCTTTCCTTTGTACTTGAGGGTTTTTTTCTCCCTTATTGCTTTCAGGAGTTCCTCTTTCTCTTTGTTTTTTGCCATTTGGATTATTATGTGTCTTGGTGTGGGTTTATTAGGGTCTATTTTATTAGGGACTCTCTTGACTTCTTGGATTTGTCCTGAATTGTCTTTCCAGAGGGTGGGAAAGTTCTCTGTTATTATCTCCCTGACTACCTGTTCTTCCCTTTCCCTATTTCCTCCCCTTCTGGTATACCCACAATCCTTAGATTGTTTCTTTTGTCCTTGTTCATTAGATATTGGATTTTTCCTTCCAATGCTTTACCTTTTATTTCTTTGTTGGTTTCTTTATCATTTTTTGATTGCAGTTTTCCTTCGAGTTCTTCGATGTGCTTCTCCAACTCTGTGTTTCTGCTCGTAAGGCTTGTTACCTTGTCTTTTAATTCCTTCACTTCTTTTTGTATGGAATCTCTCATGTTCTTTGACATTTCTTCTTTAATTTGGCTGATTCGTTCGTCCATGGATTTCTTATACTCGGTTGCTAGGGTTTCTTTCAATTCTTTTATTAATTCTTGCATTTCCTTCCTCATGACAGCTTTTAGGTCTTCTTCCCGTGGATCTGTGCGTTTTGGTGGACTTGGAAATTTGATAGGGTTTGTCATGGTGTTTCCAGTTATTAGAGATCTCCTTG
Organism: Suncus etruscus; assembly: GCF_024139225.1. Classification (NCBI taxonomy): domain Eukaryota; kingdom Metazoa; phylum Chordata; class Mammalia; order Eulipotyphla; family Soricidae; genus Suncus; species Suncus etruscus. The sequence goes on from NC_064867.1 coordinate 10,455,241, forward strand.
ATTTACGCATTGTTCTTTGTATTTAATGGTGTGTTTTGGAGTGCTGTGGCTTCTAATTTTGGCCTGCTTTGGTCCCCTTCCTGATGGTGTTTCTAGAGGGGCCTGTTGGGTGGGTTTGTTGAGCCTAGCCCTTTCTCCTCCCCTTTGCTACCTAGAGTTCAGCCTTCCTGCTGTGGGTGTTTTCCCTTTTCTGCTCCTTATTTCTGTCAGCGGTGCAGTTCCACTCCTGGCCACAATGGTTACTGGCACTGCTGAGCTTAGCACTCAATCCCCCCTCCTTTCTCTGGGAGTCAATGTAGCTCCGCCCCCTCCACGCCTCCCTTGAAGGGTTCCCTCAGTCTAACCCTTCAGGCTCTGTCCTCACCCTTGGGGAGTCCCTGGTCCACTCCAGGGTCCAGGGGGGTGGACTGCTCTAGATCACCTGCGAGTCCAGATGGTTGGCCCTATCTCTCCCGTCTATTCGGGTAGCTCAACTTGCCTTTCTAGGCACCCACCTGGGGGAAGGGAGTCACTCAACCCTCTCTGGCTGGCACGCAGGGGTCCCTGGGGGGAGGTGCCGACCCAAGCGGCGCAAAGGGACAGAAATTCCCTCAGCCTCTCCTCACTCACTCCTCCAGCCGGCACGCCAGAGGGTCCGACCCAAACGCCGCGCGCAAAGGGACAGAAATTCCCTCCGCCTCCGCGCGCGCAAAGCGACAGGGAGAGTTGTTATTTTTAATAAATTTTTATTTAAGCACCATGATTACAAGCATGTTTGTAATTGGTTTCAGTCATAAACACATTACCACCCCCACCAGTGCAACATTCCTGCCACCAATGACCCCCCCCTCCACCCTTGCCTATATTCGTGACAGGCATTCTACATCTCTCATTCTTTAACATTGCCATGCTAATTGTTAGTGTAGTTATTTCCCTAACAGCATTCACCACACTTCAAATAGGTAGCTGGCCTTTCTGGCCCTTCCAGCACTTAACTATATTGTCTCTGGGCCTTATTACAGTAGTGTCTTTAAATAAATTTTCTTTAAAACCATAAATGAGTGAGACTATTCTGTGTCTATCTCTCTCCCTCTGACTTATTTTACTCAACATAATAGGTTCCATGTACATGCATATATAGGAAACATTTATGACTTCATCTCTCCTGATGGCTGCATAGTATTTTATTATATAAATGAACCAGTTTCTTTAGCCCTTACTCTGTTGAAGAGCATATTGATTGTTTCCAGGCTATTATAAATAGCACTGCAATATAGGTGTGAGGAAGGGATTTTTGTATTGGATTTTTGTGTTCATAGGGTATATCCTTAGGTGTGGAAGAGTTGGATAATATGGCAGTTTAATTTTTAGTTTTTTGAGGACTCTCCATATTGTTTTCCAAAAAGGTTAGACTAGATGGCATTCCTGTTAGCAGTGAATGACAGTTCCTTTATCTCCACATCCCAGTCAGCACTGATTGCTTTTGTTCTTTATGATGTGTGCCAGTCTCTGTGGTGTGAGATGGTACCTCATTGTAGTTTTGATTTGCATCTCCCTGATGATTACTGTTGTGGAGCATTTCTTATTTGTCTTTTAGCCATTTGTATTTCTTCTTTGAGGAAGTGTCTGTTCATTTCTTCTCCCCATTTTTTTGATGGGATTAGATGTTTTTACTTATTAAGTTCTTTCAGCACCTTGTATATTTTTGATACTAGCCCCTTATCTGATGGGTATTGGGTGAATAATTTCTCCCATTCTGTGGGTGACTTTTGTATTAGGCACTATTTCCTTTGAGGTGCAGAAGGCTTCTCAGCTTAATATAGTCCCGTCTGTTTATCTCTGCTTCCACTTGTTTGGAGAGTTCTGTTTTTCCCTTGAAGATACCTTTAGTCTCAATGTTTTATAGTGTTTTACCTATGTGTTGTTTTATATACCTTATGGTTTCAGGCCTGATATAAAATTCTTTAATCCATTTGGATATGACCTTTGTGCATAGTGTTAGATGGGAGTCTGAGTTCACTTTTTTGCAAGTAGCTAACCAGTTGTGTCAATGCCACTTGTTGAAGAAGCTTTCCCTGCTCTATTTTGCATTTATTGCCCCTTTATCAAAGATTAGTTGATATTATGTCTGGGGAACATTCTCTGAGTACTCAAGCCTATTCCACTGATCTGATGGTCTGTCTTTATTTCAATACCATGCTGTTTTAATAACTATGTCTTTGTAATACAGTTTAAAATTGGGGAAAGTAATGTCTCTCATATTCCTTTTCCCAAGGATTGCTTTAGCTATTCATGGGTGTTTATTGTTCCAAATGAATTTCAGAAGTGTTTGATCCACTTCTTTAAAAAATGTCATGAGTATCTTTAGAGGGATTACATTAAATCTGTACAATGCTTTGGGGAATTATTACAATTTTAATAATATTAATCCATCCAATCCAAGAGGAGAATTTGTGTCATAATTTCCTTTTGGACTCTCATATCTTGAAGCAGGCTTTTGTGGTTTTCTTTGTAGAGGTCCTTCACCTCTTTAGTTACGTTGACCCCAGATATTTGAGTTTGGGGAGCACTAATGTGAATGGAATTGGTTTTTTAATGTTCATTTCTTCTCTATCATTATTAGTGTATAAGATGGCCATTGACTTTATCGTGATAATTTTGTAGCCTATCACTTTGCTATATGAATTTATTGTTTCTAGAAGCTTCTTGGCAACCTTCCAAAAAAGACAATTTTAGACCAATATCCCTGATGAACACAGATGCAAATATCCTCAACAAAAGCCTACCAAATAGAATTCAATACATCATCAAGAATGTCATTCACCACAGCCCAGTAGATTTTATCCCAGGAATGCAAGGATGGTAACATTCATAAATCAATCAAGCGATATGCCATATTGAGAAAAAAGGAAAAAGAAAAACACGTATCATATGATCATATTAATTAGATGCAGAGAAATCATTTGGTAAGCTCCAACACCCATTCTTGATAAAAAAAAAATCGTCATCGAGATGGCAATAAAAGGAACTTTTCTCATTATAGGCAAGGCCATCTACCACAAACCAATGCCAAGCATTATTTTCAATTGAGATAAACTAAAAGCCTTTCCTCTAAAATCAGAGTTAAATTCTTAGGAAGGAAATTAACTTTTGTGTTTTCAATAATGTCATAAAATTTAAAGGCACCTTTCAATGTCCTTTCTACAAGTTTTGAAAGGTAGCTATTACTATTTCCAGTATTAAGACAGAGATTTAGGAAATATAAGTGATTTGCCAAAAGTCAGAAAAAGAAACAGCAGTGCTCCAATTCTAAAGCAATGCCTTTTCTGTCATTCTATGCTCTCTACTGCTCTACAAATATTCATATTTGGGATTACTAGTTCTGTCATATCCATGCCCACTAATGTCTGTAGAATCATTGTTCTCTCACCATTATCGTGTCAGTAATGATGGCAAACAAAATTTACTATAATTTATTTATTATGATCATTTATTATTATCAAGGCCTCTGACCAGCTCTTTGCTTAGGTTATCTTATTTAAATAGTTAAAGATTGCCATAAGGAATGGTCAATTGTTTCCCAATTTTGTAATCATAGAATGTTTACATAGCTGGAAAATGCTTTTGTTTTTCTGAGAATTATCTAAAGGCAAGCTATTTTAAATTTAGAGGCTGTCCTACAACTTCTGTGAACTTTAATACTGTTCAGTCTCTTAACACCTGTTTGTTCTTTAAAATGTTTTTCTAGTAGGTTATTGATATAAATACAATATTATTAACATTTAAGAATTTGAGGTAGATAGTGTTCACCATCAATGTATACTAGATTCCCTACCAATATCCTAATCATATCCTAATGGTCATTTCTAGTCCATCTCTTTCTCTCTCTGTCCTCCCACTTCTTGATTACGTCTGCTTCATAATCAATGAAATTCTTGTAGTTAGATATTAATAAATGACTGTTTTCTTAATGAGTGTCTTTCAGAATGGGAGCAACAGTCAAATACAGCATACTGAGGGAAGTCTGATCAATACAAAAAAAAGAAATTTAAGGATTTTCTTGCCTTCTGTTCCTGCTAGTAAACCAGAAAAAGAGCAACTACACTTTTGAATATCAAGGCATACTTTATAAACAAATAGAGGCTAAAGGAATCTGAAGTTCCTGTCCAAATAAGAATTTAGGAATACAGAGATATTTGTCTCTGTATATTGTCTTTGTATCTTGTCATAGTGACTTGGCTTAGGCTCTAGAAGATTGGACTTTGGCCATTCACCCCTGAACCTTGGATCCCATCTTTGGAACCAGAATGGCTTTCTACACAGCACCAGGAATTGAACTTCTACCAGGGCAGGCCCTAATGCTGCCTGGCATTGAATTGCTCTAAGGTGGGTTCATATTACATCCTGTAGAATTGGTAAAAGTATGAACCTGCTCTCAGATCAGGATTTTCTGCCTTGACACCTAATGGTGAGATGAAACCTAAAGATGCTCTGTGTCACCCTGATTTTTGCATAGGATTCGTACATAAACCAGGATTTCTAACTGCAGAAACGTGATCGAGACAACCATGATTGTGAAGAACTTTACTGGGACCACAACGGAAGACTTTGAGGTTAGACAATTTAGTATGCCCAGAGCCTGTAGGCCTGTAGTATGCAAGGATGCTTCATGGATATTGTCTCCCTGTTTTTAGACCAAAGGTTTTTCCTTTATATTTTCCCCCATCTTTTTCTGTGCCTATGCAAAAAAACAAAAACAAAGCAACACACAAAACAAAACAAAAATTAAAAACAAAAACAAACAAAAAAAACACAACTGCCACACATACACCTTTTTATCGTACTTTTTATCTCTTTTAAATTGGAGCTCCTCCCTTTTTTATGGAATCTTGGGACTATAATTACTTTATTTTACCATATACCCTCATTTTTCTATAAAACTAAGAAGAACAAAATAAAGAAAGTTTGGGGCCAGGGACCAATGTTCTCAGATACATCATGGGGAAATAGAAATGGACAGAACTAAATACCCAAGCCAAAGACAATGATAAAAGAATCAAAGTAACTAAAAATCTAAACTTAAAGGGAATTGTTATACTGGCAGGTCAGGGGGCAAAGGGTCGTAATATAGGATGCACTTTAAGATCATTGGTGGAGAAAGGTTGACATTGGTGGTGGGAAGGGCCCTGACTTATTTTCTATCTGCAATTCAATTAGGAAGGATTCTGCAGATCACAATTGTTTCAGTAAAAATAAAATTTAAATAACAAAAGAAATACAGAGATAAAATGAAACATGATTTTCACTGGAAGTACAGGGTTCTTTTTACCTACTTTTGATTAAACTTTGATTAAGACCTTGCATACACTGCTCTGCCATATGGTCTCTTTCTTGTCTCAAGACAGTAAACTTCCAAGAGGAATTTTTAATTTAAATTAAATTAGATTTATCTGCCAGTTTAAAACAGCACAGTTTCCTATTCAACTCAGAGTAACATTTTTTTCTGAGCAAGGAAAATGACAGTTCTGCTGTTTTACTGATGTTATCAGATTATATTACCTTCATATAAATAATTTAATGAGATATTGACAATTTTACCATTAATAAGTAATTTCCATTTAAGCCTTCACTTAAAATTTTCCAACCTCCCAGAGGTGATGAATCCAAACTATGATAATGTGAACAAATAAATGATCTTTTGCAATTAAACTCTGGTTTTAGATTTATAGCATAGAATCAATGACAGAAGCTATGTAACTGTCTTAAACCTATCTTCAAATTAAGAATTGTTCAGCAACAAAATTAAAACGTCTGAAAACAAAATATCATATGAATAACTGATATATTTCTCTTTCTATTCTTTCTTAAAGACTCCAGAGTAAGATATTTTTATTAAAAGTAAAGATCTTTCTATTTAGAAGTCAATGGCAGGGTGTCAGATAAAAATCATGAATCTCTCGTCCTATTTCACTGAAAGAAAGATTGAATTAAAGCTAAATCAGGCAATCAAAACAACCACCACTATACCCAAAATAAAGAACTTGTTAAATTAATGGTAATAGAAGGGAAATCTAAGTGAGTTCACTAGGATTAATACCATCTATGTAATATAGTAGGGAAGGTGAACAGACTCCTCCTGAAGAGTACATATAGCCAGTAGTTTTTTGAAAAAGCACTAAAAATATTCTTATATTATGAGGTATTTCATAATAGGTATATGAAAAATGTATGATTGCTTATTACCACAGGACAATACAATTCAAAACAAAAATAAACTATCATCTCACACCAGTATGAATATCATAAACCAAAGAATAAAAACAGTATTTGTTGGGACCTAGCTGACTTTTCAACTGGCATACCATCACTGGAGTACTACATTCTAGCATCGCTCATATATAATTTCTCTCTGAGGGTTGTTTTGAGGTTCATTGTAAGTATTGGTTTCTAGGAAGAATCAGAATTATCTTCAAGTTTTTTACCTTTTAATTTTTAGTTTTCTTCTCTCTCATTTGTCATTTATATATCTATCATCTGTCTATCTATCTATCTATCTATCTATCTATCTATCTATCTATCTATCTATCTATCTATCTATCTATCTATCTATCTATCTATCTATGAATCATAACTTCCTAGTTGTACATAGGTGCTAGATAGTACTCTAGGTAATACTTGACCTGGTGTTATGGGTCTGATTGTACCAGCAAAGTGATGCTCACAACTGAAGTGCTGGGAACTACCAGAGCAAACTTATTTTGCTTGGGGGAACACATAGCACCAGAGAGACAACTGTGAGACTTTTGCACACTAGGAAATAATATACCCTGTTGACATATCTCACCGACCCATTTAGCCCTTTATGTCCTGGTTTCTGAAGTCACTTCTACTGAAAAAAAAAAATCCATCTATATGAAGAGAACATAGATATAAGGACTTGGCAGAAACATTTTCAAAATAGTCTGTGTCAGATTTGGGACATTGGTGATGGGCATGTTTCACTGATGAAGGGGGGTGTTCTTTACATGACTGAAACCCAACTACAATCATATTTGTAATCAAGGTGTTTAAATAAGGATATTAATAAAATAGTCTGTATCCAAGATTTGCCTTATATATTTTTATTTGGAAAACTCAAATAAAAATAATAGACTTTATTTTTTATTAGGTTATCAATGACATTTAACTATATGAATTGAAAATGTAATACAAGAAAAATCTGACCAAGTTAATAGCTGTTTTTATTGCTAAAATATAACATTTATTAGAATTATTTTAGGAGGCCGAAGAGATAGCATGAAGTTAAGGTGTTTGCCTTGCATGAAGAAGGACAGTGTTTCGAGTCCCGTCATCCCATATGGTCCCCCGAGCCTTCCAGGAGCTATTTCTGAACATAGAGCCAGGAGTAAGTCCTGAGCATTGCTGGGTGTGACCCAAAAAACAAATAAACAAAAAAAATTATTGTAGAATTTTTTTTGCCACAAGTCTAGAGTTCTTCATTTCTTTGTTGAAGTATTTCTCTAATTTTCTGGAATAAATGATCATAATCATGTACTTTGATAATGTTGCAATATTTTATTCAAATACAAGCACAATATCACTGTCTATCCTTTCCATTATTTTTCTATATAATAAACAAACACTAAATTTTCCTTTAATTGAATATATTTTAAAATTCTAAATGTAATACACGCCAATTTTTTCATTTTATTTTACTAAAAATTTAGTGATTTTTTATAGTATTTTATAAAATTTTTTTATCCCTTTGTATATTATTCAGTTCTTTTAAATAGTCTCAATAAATCAATTTGGCTTTAAATTGACTTTAAATAGTCTTAATATTTTATTTTTATTTATATTTATAATATTATATTTATAATAAATTTATTAATTTATACATAATAAATAATAATTATAAATAATAAATATAAATATTTTCACAAAATAAAATATAAATGATAAAAATAATAAATTTATAATAGATATATTATTTATTTTATTTATGAGATTATTTTTGTTACAAGCTACATATTCAGTACTATATTCCCAAAGCATCACATAATTAAACAAATGTGAGAAAAGAAAAACAATTTCTAAAGTATTCCATACTGAGGAAATCTCAGCAAATCTAAGTTAGTTTAGACTTGATTAAAATACACCTTGGTACATTTGGAAAACAGTGAAACTAGAATTAAGTTGTCTTAAAACCAATTCTGGAATTTTATTTTATTGTATTGAATTTAATAGAATTTAATAGACTCAGTTATAGTCAAGAGATTGACAACCTCATTAATATTAGAGTAACATCTTATATTATGATATGAAAAATATAATAACAGGTTAGATAATATAAACTCTAGAACAAATAATAAAGCTCATATTTTGGACAAATTGTGCTAAACTATTTGAAGTAAACTGGGAACCTGAGGTTATTTCCCTTCATCTCACCAGCACCAAATTAGAGAGCATTGCTTACAAACAATAATTTATTATATTTTCTGAATAACACTATGTAGATCATGAAACTATCAGTAATAAAATTCTATATCCCGATTGGCAGATCATGCTCAATTTTGTCCGTTGACCCCATAATTACTTTTATTGACTCAGAATCAAGCACTTTTTTAATAAAATTTGCTTTGTTTTTTCTATTCTCCAATCTCAAAAATTTGCTCAGTTTAACTTTCATAATTAGAAGAACTACAGAAAATCTCTTTCAGAGACTATCCTTTGCTTGGGTTTATCTTATTTCCCTTTGATAAACTTCATATTATTCCTTTTGATAGCACTATTACAATGCAACACAAGTAATACTGTGTTCTTTGATTACATTCTATTAGTCAGTAAACAATTTTGTTGGTCCTTTTATTGGTGTGTTCAACTGTGATCATTTGATTATGTGATAACTACTGTACTATCAGTTACAGGGTTATTTTTTTATTGTTTAATCAATACATGTTTTGTGTAAAATTAAATAGAAACTGTGTAGATATCTGTTACTCACCAAACTTTACTTTGTATGCCAGCATAATTTTTTTCTTTCTTAACACAAACAATGCTTGGAATTGTGGGAAGATAGTGGCATTTACTTTTTTTAAATCTATTTTTAAAATATATTTTGTGCTTAAATTTTATTTTATTGTATTGATATTATGTTAAAGGAAGGAAGCCAGAAGAAGAAGGATACATACAGAATGATATGACTTATATATGGTATTTAGAATAGCTGCATGAAGAAATGTGATGGTCTAAATGTGAGTTGTATGGAACACCCTTGGCTTAGAGTAAATAGAGAAAGAGAAAAGAAAATGAGTGGAGTAGGATAAACACAAAATTGAAAGAAGTGGTCTCAGGTCCAATTTGGAGATTTAAAAAAAAAGGAGGAAAGTAAATATCTAATCCAAAATCAACAACAATGTAAACAAAAAACCCAAACTCTAACTATCTAAAATTTAAATGGCCCTGTTATATTTTGGGCTGGGTGTCAAAGGACGGTGGTTGGGATACACTGTGGAAACATAGTGCAGGAGGTCAAAACTGGTGGTGGGATTGTCCCTGATCCTTTGTATGTCTGAAACCCAACTATACAGGACTTTGCAAATTACAATTTTAAACTATGTGTTCATATCCATTTGTATGAATTCGAAGTTTCATTTTTGGGGAGAAAATATTTTTCTAGGATTCAAAGATGGAAAACACCAGTAATTTTGTTTCCATTTCTTTTAACAAGACTTTCACTCTAAGTTCTCCCTTATGTTATAACATTGAGCATTCTCAACTCGAATATTTTCTCTGCACTCTCTTTGGAATTCATCCTTATTCAAGGGCTGTTTCCTTCTAATGGAGAATACTAGAAAATAAGATTTAGGAACTAAGAGTGTTCTTTGCACTTGAATTGATTCTGGTCCTAGTGAACAGAATAAAGTACATATATGTACTTTTGTATTATATTTGTATATATAAAATATGTGTTTATAGATATATGTATGTTAAGTAAATGTTTATCATAAATTATAATGTACTATAAATGCGCATAAATTCCATAATAGTCATTATAGTTTTCCTCTTTCAATATTTTATCTTAGTTCTCTAACAGTGATACTAGCATCCTATAACTTAATGTATTTACTGAAGAGGTCAAACCCTTGCAATGTTTTCTCACCACCCCTGTGAACTCCAGCATAGTATCTTTCTTATACTATTAAAACTTAGAAATTATTAGTTGGGTTCTATTACCATGAAAATGTCTTTTGGTTCTGATATCTTGTATAATGCATGAGATGTCTAACTCACCCAATTGCTTGCTTAATTTTCTTTGGCTGAACACTCTCTCTACCTTTCCATGTGTATATCCTCCAAATTTTTCATGAAAACAATTGTCATTGTTAGGCTATATGCATCCAATATAGATATTCTTTACTCTATCCTCATATTTGGAGCTGTATACACATATAACACACATCTGCACACACACAAGATGCTAACCACACTCATTTGCTCCTACAAAGCTATTAAAGAAGAAACAACAAAGAAATGTAGACTAAAAAGGACCAAGAATAAAAGGACTTTTATTATTTAAGATATAAAATTTCAAGGAACTGCATTTCACAAAATAGAAAACTACAAGTCACAAAACATTGATTTATCAACTCACAGTAAGAATTATAACTATCTCTTGAGAATTAGTGACATATCAAGTCATAATTAGAATAAAATAGTTGTGCTGTCAAACTTCAGGGGAAAGAAAGTCATCATCAAACATTACATCAGTTTCTAATATTGGAAAGCTTCCAAGAGACTAGACATTTTTCAAATGTTCTTGTTAACGTTTCTCTATTGATGTGAAAAATCATCAAAGGGATGAGTGACAAATAGCAAATTAAAACAAATTACAACAAAGAATTCAACACTGATTTTCCTGAAATGTTTTTTATTTTATAAAATATCAGTGCATAGGCTTCCAATACAAACAAACAAACAGACAAAAAACAGTTCAAAATCTCAGGGCAAAGTAATGCAAACATAAACACATTTTGTAAAAGCTCTGCATGTTGTTAACATGAATAGCAGAGCAATAATTCACTTCTCAACAATTTTTAATTTAACAATTATTTTGTTTAAGTACCATGGTTACAAAACTTTTATTTTGTAAACTAATTTAATTCAGTCATAGAATGTAGACTATCCTTTACTAGTGCACTTTTGAGTTAATTGGCTTCAATTTGTGATACTTTAAGTGTAGCTCATTCCCTTTGGGAGTATGAAATATGTGAGTTTGATTAAAGCCCCTTTTTCTTTTTTACTACAGAAGGAAATAAACTGCCAGAGTTTACTGACATTCTCATACCACTGTGTCTTTATCTAACAAACACACTTTATCTGGAAGTTCCTTTTACTTAGATATTGTTGATTAAATCAAACATGTTTTTCAAAGGAATTCTAGCTTTCTCAGGAAAAAAAAAACCCATCAACAATCTATCTTAGATTAAAACCAACAAACTGATTTTTGTACTAGTATCAATGTCAATATGTGAGTAATGAATAATTTTCTTAGTATCATTTAAATAAATTTAACAAACATAGGGCAGAGAGATGGTTCAGGAGTAAAATATCTTGCCCTGATTGTGCTCAACGTTGCCAGGAAAAAAAAAAGAACCTTTATCAAAGAACCAGGAATCTGGAGTAAAGAAGCACAAGTAACCCCTGGACTCTACCAGATGTGGCTCAACAACATCAGCAAAAAGCCAACACAGTAAGAATGATAACCTTAAGATGCAAATGATTATATTCCCATTTTACAGGTGAGACTAAAAAAAGATAAACACTCCCAGTGTTATTGTACAATCAATTTTGATTCCTTTTACATCTGTGTCACTCTGTCTCCCCTATTTTAACTTTTGATGGCCAATTACTTTTTTTCTATTATCTTCTTGTAGAAATTGTTTCATAACTGTAGCATTGTGTGCTAAGATCAATCACTGTGATATAATTCACTAAAAAGTGGATTTTAATATGTGGTAAGGCAATCTTGGATGTCTGCCAAAAGGATTTGCTAACAGTGATCGAAAAGACATATGAAATCATTCATAAATAAGATTCATGTGTGTGCCCAGATGGACTCCTTTAAGAGTAATGTTGAACGGAGTAAATTTAGCAAATAGCAGCCATCATTTAAATGTGCTTTCTTTGCATATTTGTAGAAACATGCATTCTTGAGCAGCTTAAATAGAGAGGCTAAAAAGAAAATTGTTTGGCTTAAAAATTGACAGTGAATTTCCCAAAAGCACATTCAACATTCAGGTGGTAAATGTGATATATTTAAATATTACTTGACAATGTCAACTTATATAATCTTGGATAAATTAAACGTATTAACATACTTTGAAGAATTGGTGCCTGGGGCCAGAGCAGTGGTGCAAGCGATAGGGCATTTGCTTTCATGTCCTAACCCAGGACTGACCGTGGTTCCATCCTCCAGCATTCCATATGGTCTCCTAAGCAAGGGGCGATTTCTGAGCGCATAGCCAGGAGTAACCCATAAGCATCACCGGGCATGGCCTAAAAATGAAAAAAAATTATTGCCTGATTTTTTTTATTTGTTCTGATGTTAGTTACTATAAATTAAACAATGTGACAAAGGGGACAAAGATAATGAAATCAAAGATAACAAGAAAAAATTTGTTCAGAAAGAGGGCATAGAGGCTACGACACATGACTGGCATGCATCTGACACTGTTTAAACTTTCAGCATTTTATATAGTTTCCTACCACTATAGAGAGTGATTTCAAAATTAGGAAGGAGCCCTGAGTACCTCTGGTTGTGTCTCCAAATGACAACCTCTGATAAAGATTACAGAAGGAAAGCAAGACTCTAATCTTGGTTTAGTAGGTATAACCAAAACATTATTAATTATATGCAAAATGGTAATTCAGAAATGGAATATATCTCAGCATGAATATCCATGTTACAAACATAAAGGACACTTATCTGTTCATTAATTAATTTGATTATTACATTTTCTTGGTTACAATAGCCAGAAAAAATAGTTAAGAGTTGAAAATGGATACTGAGATTCTCTCTATTCATCTAAGAACAGATGAGACAAAATCTAAATTTATTTTGTGCTTTATTATTTAATACTTCTCTAAGAATTAATTTGTGAATCATATTTTATTTTATATTCCAGAATCAGTCACTAAAAGAAAATACTAAAGCATTTTGTACTAAATACTAAAATACTAAAGCATATTGTCCTTTAGATAATAGATGGACCTCATGGCAATTTCAGATTACTAAAATTTTCTGATAGTTTTTATACCTCTTATATATTTGTTCTTTAAAGATTTGGATAGCAGAGATTTAATTTTCCAATTCAGTGTTTTCCAAAATGTTCACCTCATATTTCTTCAATTTAAAATATTAGCATATGTCCTTGATATCAATAACTATGTATCACTGAATCAATGGGACATTATCAAATATATGTCTGCAAAATACAAGTAATGACATTAGAGAAAATTAATGAAAGTCCTATCATATTGATATTCACTAACTTGGATGCCATAGGTTATATTTTCATATGCATATAAATTAGTAAGGGATAATGTTGGCACATCAGTTTTGATTCACTTGTGAACTAAAATCTTTCATTTTTAACAAATGAGTTATTTGTATGTTTTTGATGAAGATATGATTATTTTAGTATCAAGACTCATATTGATGCCCATAGATAAAAGTTGATAGGAAAAAACTTAAAAGCAACAAGAGAAAAATTATAAATCATATCAGATTATTTGAAGGATTCTGATTAACCTATGAACATGCATTTTGATGGTGGGCAGCTAATATAGATTGTATTATTATTGTATTGTGTTATTGTATTGTATTATAGTATTGATTGTAGAAAATAGTCAGAGGACTTCAGACTCTGATTTCTCCTGAAAGCCAGAAAAAAACCACAAATAGGGAAAGACTTTCTTGGATTCTCTAAGCTGGTTGTCATGATATCTCAGCAATGGAATTTTGGTAGACATAGTGCTTCAGGCAAAGCCTCCATGTTCATATTTATGAGTTCAAAGGCTAGATATTGATTTTCCCCATAAGGTTAGGTGATAGTTTTTAGTTAAGTTTTAGTGATAACTTATTTTAGTTATTACAAATAGCTGACCCCAAAATTATAATGAAATCTACTTTCTAGCACTAAGCAGAGATTTAAGGTTACATTTTCTAGATATATCCAGGGATATTGCTGAAACTCTATTTCTTTTCCATTTATTTAAGGAGGGGAAAATGCCTGAATATGGAGATTTTACACTTCAGTATCATCTAAGGTTGCTCATAGATTCCTGCACATAAGAGGAAAGGATCCATATTGCTATTAAAGTGAGTGTCAATAGCTAGAAAATTCCCAGTGATTTCAGTAGACTTAGCCTGGCGAGAGATACCTTTTCTCTCTACTATATCTGGTAAGCATCTTCAAACATTGGATTGCTTATAAAAACCCACCTTGTCATTCAAACACTATAGAAGGATATTTGACAAACATTGGAAAGCTGAGATGAACTCCTCTCCTTTGCTTTCTGGTCCACTATTACTGGAAGGGTCTGTAACAGTAACAAAACAGATCAAGAAAATAAGAGCAAACATAAAGGAATTTTATACCCAGGATGTTTATCTCTATCCAGGACAATAAGAGAGGGAATGTCTTTCTAGTTTGATTGGTTTTCATCAACCTCTTTAAATCTGATGTCATGAGAAAAATATAATTATTCCAAGAACTATAATGCTTCCCAGTAGAAAACCAAAAAGAATGCCTAAAAAAGTTAAATCCAAAGACAATAGATGAGAAAAAATCATCATAAGAAAAGTCAGAATGACAGGAAAATGGGGATTCTAACAAGGAAATATAAAGAACTACTAAAAGGTAAGTAATGTCGCACATTAAATGTACATTAAAACACAATGAAACAATGAAATAAGAAAGGAAATGCAGTAGGTGAAAACATGCTCATAAAATGGAAATGACAAGAAAAAATTCCAGAACTACTGGCTATGAAAAATACAGTAAGTTATATAAAAACCATAGTATAAAGAACAGCTATTGTAGAAATAAGAATTAGTGAACTTGGTGGTTGGAGTGATGTATACCTGGTAGGATGCTTCCTTTGCACGTCCTGGTTCAGGTTCACTCCTCTCCACCCCATATGTTACCCTTAGTACCACAAGGCAGGATTCCTGAGTGCAGAGGAAGGAGTAAACTCAGATCATTGCTGGGTGAAATCCAAAATCCAAAACAAAACATACAAAAAGAAATAGAATAAAATTGAATATATAATTGTGGCAAACAATGGTTATTTCGAATGGAAAAGTTGGGGAAGCTATACTGAAATAAAAATGTTTTCCCTGGGGTCAAATAGATAGTACTACAGGCAAAGTACATAATTTAAATGCAGCCATCTTGGGTTGATCCCCAAAATCTAATAGAATCACCTGAGCCACACCAGGAGAGATCCTTGAGGACAAAGCAATCAGATACTGCTGCAGAATGTAAGTAGGGTTGCTCAGCAAAATAAATAAATAATAATAAATAAAATAGTTTTTTCCAAAGGTATAAAAAAGCATAAACCTTAAATTTGAAGTTACATTTCATAATGTTTCCCTTATTTATCACTTTGGTTTTGTTTGTTCTTTTGGCCATACTTGGCCACACTCAGGAGTTACTACTGACTCCTGGCGCTGACTCTGAGCTCAGAAATAGCTCCTAGCAAGCTCAGGGGACCATGTGGGATGCCAAGAATCCAACCCAAGTCCATCCTGTGTCTGTTGCATGCAAGGCAATTGCCTTACCGTTGTACTATCTCTCTGGCCCCTTATTTAGCACTTTTTTAATATAAATGCAATAAAATTTCTTGGGCTCAGAAAGCTACTTAGCTCTACATAATTATATAATTGTGTTTAAGGAAGATTTCAAATATAATATTCCAAAATAGGCCTAACTCATGAAATCCTCTGAATATAAATCTGGCTGCCCAAACATTTTGACTCTTTCTGCCCATGGTCCTCCTTCTGAGTGCATGTCTGAGCTGTTGACAAAATTACAACTAAGTTAAGTGTCAATCTTTTAGATAAAAATGTAGAATTTGCCCAAATGACTCGTAAACAAAGATAGATACTGTTATAATTTAATAATTATAACTTAGATTGTAAAGTTATAATTGGGCTTATACTGTTCTAAACAAAATTGTATTTATTCCAATATTCTTTGCCTGCCCTGTTAAAAACTAACATACTACACTAAAGTCAGGTTAAGTCAGTTTGTTGCAGAATAGCCTAGCAAAGGGAAGAGAAAAAGACATCCGGGGGAAATTAAATTGATTTAGCATCAGGGAAAACCCACAGGAGTTGCCTCCAAAGACTCAGCCCTGAAACAAGAGATCAGGCCAGATTTATGTAGAGTGTATGCATATGATCTAGACTCAGAACTCAAGGCAGAGGTGGGAAGCAAGTGAGGCTACACAGGGCAGAGGGACATACTTCACAAACATGTTAGGAACATTTAGTGCACAGCATCTTTTTTTCTGATAGTTGTTAAAATCAACCTTTAAAACAACAGGCAAGGTACATAACCAGCATTTAAAAATCCTTAAATTATAGTATGCAAAATTTGGAAAATATAACATATTTATAAAATCAATGCTCTAAATTATTAATTCTGGAAGAACTATTTAAACTTTTCATGTCCTTTAATGACATTAGCCTAATAGATTGTGTATATATCTTCAATGATTAACAAAAGAATTACCCCAGTTCCAATCTTGAATGTGTCCCAAAAATCTGTCCTGTAATTTATCTGCTCTGATTGTAATTCATGTGTAATATTTATGATGGTTTAGATATTTCCAAAGTGCTAATAAACTAAATAATTTTCAATGATGACTCAAGTGATCACATATAATTATAATATGATTTACCGAAGTAAATACACATTAATCTACATTGCAACAATGCAAACATACAATTCACCTGTTCATGAAAGCATAAAAAATTATAAATGACAAAGATGCAGAGTTTAGCTCAAGAAATGATGTACAGGCATACTATGTTTAAATATGGAGAGATCTTTGCTGTGTCTATTTATGGAGGGGAGATCACTTCTACAAGTAGTAGTTCCAGTTGGCTTTCTTCAAACCCTGAAGGTTTCAGGACCATAGGATTATGGAGTACAGAAGGTGCGTCTGCTTTCAGAGATATTTTATCAGAACTATCTCTTAATTTTAACTTGTGTTTTATTTATCCTTGTTTTCAAACGTCTGTTTACTATGTATTAATAAGTAATTGGAATACATTGATAAGCACTGTCTCAAAGCCCTACATTTCTATATTTTTGTCCTACTCACAAACTCAAACCATTACATTATCAAAGTATATAAGAACTCCATCAATCAGAATATCACAATACTAATAAAATACTAGAATTTGGAGGTTTACAACTATAAGACTCCTGACTAATTAACTAATACATTCCTTATAAAGATAAACAGTTCTAGCATTTTTTATGGTCATAAATAGCGATGTGTGGTTTTCTGGTTTCTCTTTGTGTTTGTCCAAAATGAAGTGTATAAGACAAATATGTGTGGAGAATATGTGATGAAGGGACAAGAGCATTTAAGACAGGTAAAAATGTACTTATTCCAAGAACTGAAGAGATAGCACAGCGGTAGAGCATTTGCTTTGCACACAACCAATCCAGGAGAGACATTGGTTCAAATATCAGCATCGCATATGATCTCCCGAGTTATTTCTGAGCACAGAGCCAGGAGTAACCCCTGTGTGCCACTGGGTGTGACCTGAAAACTAACCCCGCCCAAAAACCATACTTATTCTTGTGAAGGTTCTTTACTTTGTGTTAGCTCACACTTTATAACTTTCTAAAGCTTACTAGATATCTTTATCTGACTATATAGAGGGAGGAAAATGCAACCATTATATGTACGCAACACAACTGAAAATAAAACAAAAGAACATACACTTTTAGAGGTGGTGATTTTTCATGTTCTCATTTCTAATATTATTTAAAGGTGAAAGATGGAAGAAAAATTTATATTCATTGCTTTTCTACTTGTATTTGTGTAGTAGCATTGACCATCATAATGCAGATGTTCACAAGCTACTAGCCTCCCAGTATCTGCTATTGTTGCCTCTCTGAAAAATGCAGAAGTCAAATATACAGCTAGACATTATAATTATTATTTGAAACACCAACCCCAGTCTTTGAGGCTTCTAGAGGTGGCACCAGGGGTTCCTGGATACAAAGTGTGAACATCCTATGGTGGCACGTCGGTGCTCAGTCACACGAGGAATCATACTCTGTTTGAAGCATGAAAATGGCCAGAGAAAACTCTTTAACATACCCTTTATCTCTAGATTATGCCTTCTTTTAGGACCTGAAGCACAGGACCAGCCAGATCACCGAAGCAACAACCAAGACCTACAGATTTTTACCAAGAATCAAACCCTTTCAACCAAACTAACATGCCCTTGCTCTTATAGCCTCTCTTCTCATTACTTCGTATTTTTGTTGCTTTTGGTGTTTGATTGTTGTTTTGTTTTGTTTTGTCTTGTTTTTCCTATTCTCTCTTCTTGTCTCTTTATTTTTCCACCTTCTCCTCCTCACTATCATCAATTTAATCTATGTCAGATAAGAACCACATGGTTACCTCCTCTATAGGAAAGGAAAGCTGACATACAGGTTGCTGTGGACAAAACTGAAAAGGGTAAACACCTATATAGATAGACCTCACTAACATAATGGTCAGTACTGGAGACACAAA
Organism: Suncus etruscus; assembly: GCF_024139225.1. Lineage (NCBI taxonomy): Eukaryota > Metazoa > Chordata > Mammalia > Eulipotyphla > Soricidae > Suncus > Suncus etruscus. The sequence goes on from NC_064867.1 coordinate 10,474,051, forward strand.
ACCTATACATACCCAAAAGTTGACCTATTAGTTTCCTTTCCTTACAAGTACTATACTTAGTACTCAGCGCACCTCTTGCATTCCACACCTCTCTACATTAATATACACCTAAGCTAACTTCTATATATTTATATGTGTGCAGGAACACACAGAGACAGGAATTCTCCTTAAGTGACAAACCTAAACCACAAACAACTCATACCTATACCCTATGTAACCCCTTCCATATACTATCCCCTCTCCCTCCTCCAGAAATCTGACTATTTCTTCACCCCTCAATCCCACCCCTGATATCCCCACCACACTCTAACTCTTCACCCTCAGCTCTTAATCCACTAGGCACCAAGAAAGACCTCCTACCACAACGAGCCAGTATCCACTACCCAAGTGAAGAGACACCCACTCAAGCTCTCACCTCGTTCCCTGCAAAAAAATATACCCAACACCCCGACAAACTCATGCAGTGTGGCCCTCCTAATCACCTCTCTCTAATGTGGACTGTGGCTTGATACCGGAACTAGCTCCAAAAGGCCACCACTGCAAGAACTCTATCCCAAGACCTCCCTGCCTGGACCCCACACCTCACAAGGAAATCTCAAAAGACAAGGGGGAATCCCATTCTTTCATTATAAGTATAGACCTATATAACACTACCTCTTATCCTGTTTCTTCCCAAATGTAAAGTGATCTCCTGTATCACTTTCTCCCCTTTATCTTTGTTTTTTTTTCCTTTTTTTATAGTTGTTAGTTACTTTTGTTTGTCTTGTTTTAGTTTTTTTTATTTGATTTGATTTGTTTTTGCTTCTTTTGGGTCACTCCTGGCAGCGCTCAGAGGGTGCTCCTGGCTCTATGCTTGGAGAACGTCCCTGGTGTGCACGGGGGACCATATGGGATGCCGGGTTTTGAGCCACCGCCCTTCTACAGGAAGGACAGACGCCTGATCTCCATGCTATCTCTCCTGGCCCCACTTTATCCATTTATTACGTCTTTTATTTAATATTCTTTTTTTTTTTAAAGAAATCTTTTTTCCTTTAGATATGTGCGAGCATATATATTCTTAGTTTTTGTTGGGAGTCTGGTTTCTTTTCTCTCCACCCCCCAAATCCACCAGCAATATAATGTAGCACCACTTCTTCCTGCAAAGACATAGTAAACAAAGGGGAAATTGTACTTATAAAAACAAGCTCTTATGTACTAAGGATAAGAACTAATACTTGCTTACAACACAGGGACATCACCCACCCTGAATGTATGTCATGTGGAAACAACTTAGGCTGCAGGGAACTAGACACTGACCGTTCAGCCTTAACTCCTGGATCCCAGACATAGATATAACAGAGTTCTCCACAACAGCTCCAGGAACCAAATCCCCTCCAGGGCATTTACAATGCTGCTCTGACACCAACATGTATCAGTTCTAAATTGATAACCTGACAATGAGGAAATGGGAACAACTTGATCTAAATAGCAAGTTGTCCTTCCTCATCAGCTATGGATAAGACAAAATAAGAAAACATGTCACCGTTTGATCTGTGCAAAAGCCAAGATCGCTATATACAGACGACTGGTTGTTGCAACCAAGACTGGACAGTACACATCCAGGGACCAACAACAACAACAACAACAACAGCAACAAAAAGCTCCAGCCTAGCGTTTGGTATACGATCTGTTCAACAAACAAGAGCTCCAATTCCAGATGGTTGACTGAGACAACCGCAACTGAATGGGTCTTCCGGAAACATAACGAAAGACTTTATCCCAGGCTCCAGTCTAGGAGCAACATAATGACCAAGAACACCAACTACAGAAGATGGATTAAAAGGACACTGAAGAAGCATAACTGCTAGAACCACAAAAAGACTTCATAAACTCCATTCCCTGAGCTGCACAGCCACCAAGATCTCTAGAAACAAGGTCTGATTTTACCATCCAAGAAAAAACAGAAGTCTTCCACACACCACAAAAGCAGCAAGGGGAGAGTAAATGATCATGCAAGGTGTCTAGACTTAATCCCATGACAGTATACTTCAGGGGTGGAGAAACCCTATGTGTCCTAGGACAAGGGAATTCCCTCTACAATAACCCCAGTAGTTACTGTGCCTATGCAGGGGGATAAAGAAAAGGAGAAAAAAAAAAAGCACAAAACAATCATTTTTCCACATGTTTATTTATCGATTGATCGATTTTTTTTGACGTCTTTATTTTGGTGTGGAGACTACGGTTGATGTCTCGAATATTATTTTATTTTATTTTGTCTTGCCTTTCTCTTTCTTTTTGCACTCGAGCATGATTTGATTTCAGAACCGAGACTATTGTGTGGTGCCTGTCTTTATTGCTGTATTGCTCATAGGTTATTTAATTCGTTAATTTTTTCTGTATTGTTGTGGTATCTCAATTACCTTTTTCACGTCCTCTCTCAAACTAAGGTTGGAAGCCTCTAGAACTCTGCCCATTTTCAGCGTATTTGACTTTTGACTTCTTTTTTTTTCCTCTTATTTTGTACCCCAATCTATTGCTTTTCTTTCCTTCAAACAAAACCACATACCTCGATATTTCTAGCTCTGTCTCTTAAATAGAGGGGGAAATAAGGGAGGGTTCCAGGACCAAACAGATATGTGATCACTAATAGTAAGCCAGACAAAGAGGGGTCCACCTACTCTAGCAGCCTGGGGGGTGATGGTGGGGTATATGGGTTGTAGAAAGGGAACTGGAATGGGGGGAGGTCATAGTTGGTAATGGGTATTCCCCTGATTCAATGTTAATATGTACCTAAAATACTACTGTGAAAGATATGTAAGCCATTATGGAAAAATATGTGTTTTTAATCAGAAAAAAAATCAATAAAAAAACCCACCAAACCCAAAGTTAACAACAACAGAATCAACAACAACAAGCTATACACAGAGAGAAACAGTTACACTAGCACTCCAGGGGGCAAAGGACTGAGATTTGGGACACATGTGGAAAAAGGGGGTGGAGGGAGGACAAACCTGGTGGTGGGAAGGGCCCTGATTCATTGTCACTATATACCTTAAATATTACTGTGAAAAAAATCGTTATTCACTTTTGGTCACAATAAAAATTATTTTAAAGAAAGTTGTAATAAAAATGGAATCTTTCAAACAAATGAGGATTATCAACAAAATTATACTATTGTAAAAATGAATTCCTTTGGATATTTACTCTAGGTTATGTTTTGAGAAAGTCAGAGTGACCTTGACTTTTGACCCCCTGTAATTTTCTTGCTTATACAATGCGCTTATGAAAAAACAAGGGCTGCCATTTAACAGATATATTTATCTTAATTAATTTAATTTGTTATTCAAACCTTTTTTTTTTTGTTTTTCGGGCCACACCCATTTGATGCTCTGGGGTTACTCCTGGCTTCATGCTCAGAAATTGCCCCTGGCTTGGGGGGACCTTATGGGACACCAGGGGATCGAACTGTGGTCCTTTCCTTGGCTAGCACTTGCAAGGCAGACACCTTACCTCTAGCGCCTCCTCGCAGGTCCCGTTATTCAAAATTTTCTTTAAAATTTATTTTCAGGTCCTGAACAATAATATAGAGAGTAAGATATTTGCCTTGAACATGGCCAACTTGAGCTGGACCTCAATATACCAAAAGTTTTCCCAGCATCACAAGAAGTAGAACAAGGAGTAATCTCTAAGCATAGTCAGGTATGGCAAAATAAAACAAAAAGATTAGCAAATAAAATGATTTGTTTAAAAATATTCTGAAAATTGATCATATTGCACTTATTAACATGTCAAAGATTATGACTTATTTTTAATATTACCAAAACCTAATCTATAAAATATGTTTGGTCAAATATTCTTGCATAAGTATTTTCTGCTATTACAAACTTTGTAATACCATAAGTAATTTAGAAAATAAATAGTCCTTTAATTTTGAAAATTTATGGCTCAACCCAGAAATCCGTTTAAGAACAGAAAACATTCTTCATAAGCAACTAGGGAATCCAGGCATTATGTACATTTTCCCGATTTACCTGGGATACAAACTATGTAGCAACTATGAGCAGATAAATCTGTGACCATGCGGAGAGTCAACCTCTACAAGTTGTCTTCTCTTAATCTCACTTCCATATTTCTCATTAAGATGAGAATTCTTGCCATCACTATGTATGGCTTTCTCAGCAGCTTGCTGGCCTGTTCACTAGTTGAGTTGATTTATGATTTAATTTTATGGATGATATCACACAATTATCTCCAGATGGAATAAGCAGGATGAAGGGCTGCCAACCAACATTAGGAATGAAGCAGGTTCGTCCAGCACCAGCCATTTTTACACTGTAATTATTTTTTGTTTTGACTTCATAAATCTGTCCAGAGACATTGGGTATTCCTTTCCAGCAGGGCATCATTTGTTTAATTCAAGTGAGATTATCTCACCCTGATACCCCTATTTCTCTTATCACTGTATACCCAACAGTAAGAATAAACATGATGATTGTAATGCTAAAGGTATATAAATCTAATATTGCCAATTTATGACTCACTCACAGAGACATTTTTAGAAGGTGTTTGTCTTAAAGTTTTGATTGAGGCCAACACTAGCTGAATAGAACTAACAAAAGTGTTGATATGCAGGTTCCCACATTTAAATAATACTAAGTCCAAGCCAGAAAGAGTAGGGCAACTATAATTACTGTGTCTACTGCATTCATTGAGGTCTCCTTTGCTTTATTATTCTATGATCACCAAAGACATATATGTATATTTAAATCTTACACTGTAGAACTCTTAGCCAGGAGTTCTCTATCTTTGTTTACTCTTAAGCATAATAAAATTACTTTGTTCAGCCTAGAAAAAAGTGGTTCAACCTAAAAAACAATTTAAATAGCCCACAAAAAACTTAACCACTATAATTTTATAACTTGATATTGGTACTTGCAAAATAATAACAAAACTGCATCAGATATATTCATAAAATAGCTATACTTAACATATATTTGATTTTATAGCAAATTGTTTTCAGAATTATAATATGTATTAGGTTTCCTTAGGAAATAATAATAAAAATAAATTATTATATATAAAGTTAGAAATGTGTAGGCACAAGAAATGATATAATTAGATCATCAATGAGTTACTGAAAATAGATTCCAAAAGAGAATTTCCTGTATAGATGGATTATGAAATAAGACTATCAACTTTTCCAGGGAGTTTGGTAAAACTATAAAATTTTAAGTAGAAAATGAGGAACAGTGTTTAGGACTCTTGAGTATACTGATAATGTGAATGAATAAATGACATGCCTATATATTCAAAGGATAGACTCAACAATACTGAAAACATGAGATCAAAACTAGAACTACCAACCTTTATGTGCCTGTCAAGATTGGAGGTTGGGAAGAAGGAAAAACACACATGAAATACTGGTGGAAGAAAATTAGCACTGGTGGGTTTTGTGGTAGAAAATTCTTTGCTGGGATCTGAGGGTAGGACACTTGACTTACAATTCAAACTTGATCCTTGGCATCTTATATAATCTCCTAAGCCTTTCAGAAGACATTTCTTATTGTTTTTTTTTTGTTGTTGTTTGTTTGTTTGTTTGTTTTGGAGTCACACTGTCAGCGCTCAGGGGCTACTCCTGACTCTCAGAAATCGCTCCTGGCAGGCTCGGGGAACCATATGGGATGCCAGGATTTGAACCACCATCCTTATGCATGCAAGGCAAACACCCTACCTCAATGCTCTATCTCTGGTCCCCAGGAGACATCTTGAACACATAACCAGGAGTAAGCTCTTTGCACCCTACTATTTGTGCCCTAAAACAAAAATTTAAATTATAAGCCTAAAGTTCTACCATTAATAACTTTGTAAATCATGGTTAGTTAATTGCATAATAAACCAAAATAAAAATAATATTAAAAATACTACCTTCAACAAAACCCCCATTATTTTTAAGGGTATCAATAAAAACTAATGCAAAAATTATAAAATAAAGAATGAAAGCTGAGAAACAATGCCAGGGTTTAGGATTAAGTGTGCAACACTTGTTTTCAAGGAACCCAAATTTTATTCTTATTACCTATTATAAGTTCACTCCAAGCATTGCCACTATCTGAAATAGCTATTTATACCCCTCTCATAAATTTTTTGATTACTTATGGGATTGAGTAGGTTCCCTATTAGTTATTTCATCTTGTCTAAAAATGAAATATTGAGGTTTGTTTTTAAATGTTGGGAAGTATTTCTTTCCAATCAATGAGAAAATTATTCCCTTATAGATAAAAACTTTAAGATATTATCCCTGTTGCAGTGTAGTAGACAATAAAAAATCTAAGAAATAATGACAAATTACTGTCAAGCTTCTATTTCAAATTTCTTCATAATAATATAATATTGCGGGGCTGGAGCAGTGGCACAGTGGTAAGGCATCTGCCTTGCCTGTGCTAGCCTAGGATGGGCTGCAGTTCGATCCTCCCACGTCCCATATGGTTCCCCAAGCCAGGAGTGATTTCTGAGTGCATAGTCAGGAGTAATCCCTAAGCATCATAGGGTGTGGCCCGCAAACCAAAAGCTGACAGAGATATCACCAAAAATACCCACCAAAAACCAATTATCTTGATAAACACAGATGCAAAGATCCTCAACAAAATCTTAGCGAATAGTATTCAATGTCTCATCAAAAAGGTCATAAATCATGTCCAAGTAGGACTCATTCCAGATATGCAAGGATTGTTTAACATATGCAAATCAATCAATGTAATACACTGTAATAAAAATAAAAACCATATGATCTTATCAATAGATGTAGAGAAAGTATTTGATAAGGTCTAACACCTATACATAATAAAAAATTCTTAACAGATGGGAATGAAAGAAATTTTTCTCACTATATTTAAAGCCATTTACCCCAAGCCCATGGTAAATATTATACCCCATGGGGAAAAACTAAAATATTTTTTCTCTAAAACCTGGCACAAGACAAATCTGCCCACTCTTGCCACTCCTATTCAACATAGTAATGGAACTACTTGTTATAGCAATTAGGCAAGTAAAAGATATAAAATGCATTCAGATAAGAAATGAAGAATACAAGCTTCACTTTTCATAGATGGCATGATACTACATTTAGAAAACGCTAAAGACTCTACCAAAAAGCTTCTAGAAACAATAGATTTATATAGCAAAGTGGTAGGCTATGACATTAACACACAAAATCCAATGGCTATCTAGCATACAAATAGTTATAAAGAAGAAATAGAGATTCAGAAAGCTATCCCATTCACAATAGTATTATAGAAACACAAATAATTGGTGTCAACTTACATAAAGATGTGAAGGACCTATAGAAAGAAATTTACAAAACACTGCTTCAATAAACAAACGAAGACACAAAGAAATGGAAACATATATCCTGCTCATGCAATGGAAGAATCAACATTTTTAAAATAGCAATATTCCCAAAGCATTGTACAGGTTTAATGCAGTCCCTCTAAGGATAACCATGACATTCTTCAAAGAATTGGATTAAACACTCCTAAAATTTATTTGGAAGGACAAGCACCCATAAATTTCTAAAATAACACTTAAGAAGAAGACGAGAAGCATCATTTTCCCCAATTTTTAATTGTACCTCAAAGCAATAGTCATCTAAACACCTTGGTATTGGAAGAAAGATCAATGGAAAAGACTTATTAAGAAAATGAACCCCAGATATATAATCAATAATCTCTGATAAAGGGGCACAATTCAAAAAGGAGCAGGGAAAACCTCTTCAACTAGTGGTGTTGGTTCCACTGGTCAAACACCAAATTCAAGAAAACCAAATTCATACCTTTATCTAACATCATGCAAAAAGGTCAAATCAAAATGGATTAAAGATTTGATATCATACCTGAAACAGATAAGGATAGAATACTTAATGCAGCAAGATATAAAAAAGGGGGGGTGACATTAGTGGTGGAAAGACTATAGTGGTTAATTCTGTGACTAAAACCATATTGAAAAAATTTTTGTAGATATGGTGACTAAATAAAAAATAGATGATACCATAAACAAAAGCCTCGATATGGACAAGAGATAATATGGCAGTAAAGCACTTATCTTGCACACCAATGATCTGTGTATGAGCCCCAGTACCATGTGTGATCTAGATCCAGAAATAAGCATGAACACCTGTGGGTATGCTGAAAAAAAAATCCAGTTGGATATTTTAAAGTCTCTGACTAATTGTTGACTATATTATGGGTATATGACTTACTAGAGGAAATCCTAAATATATTAAATTCAGAAAATTACTTAAATAATTTATCAAGTATGATAATTATTTCGCAGAAGATAGTAAATCATGTCAGGCTTAGGTTCATTTTTTTTAATTCCTAAGTATAATATTTATTCTTCTCTATTCCTTATAAACCAACATCATTCATTTGGTAAGGGAAAACAAACTAGATTAAACAGCTCTGCAAACCTTTATTTCCATTCAGTTGTCATCTCAACTTCAAATATTTCAAAGTTTACATCTTTTTGTGCTTAGTTAAATAGTGGAATAAGCAAATGAATTGACATGAAAAGACCGTGATTGATTTGTCAAATTGGAAGCTGACAAGAAAATACAGGGATTTTGGGGGGGGGGGGGCGGGCAGGAGCTATGGAAATGTGAGAGGCACATCAGTGATGCTGAGGGTCTGCTCTACTACTAGAAATGCTTGGTCCAGATTTTAGCCTGGACACTTAAACACTGAGTTGACCCAGGTAGTATCCTGTGGTGTTTTGAGGAAGGGCACATGGTGCTGGGAATAAAACTCTAGATCTCTTCCCTACAGAGATAATGAAGAGACAAATCAGCAGGGCTCTGAACGGTCTTAAAACTTTTTTTACTTTCTTTATTTGTTTGTTTATTTGTTTGTTTGTTTTTGGGGCCACACCAAGATGGACTCGGGTTATTCCTGCCTCTGTGCTCAGAAATCGCTACTGGCAGGCTCGAGGGATCATATGGGATGCGGGTTTCAAACTGGAGTCCCTTTGGGGTTTGCGGCATGCAAGGCAAATGTCCTACATCTGTGCTATCTTTTTGGATCCTGTCTTAAACCTTTAATTAAAAAAAAATCTTGCTTTCAACTGCTCTTTCCTAATGTCCTTGGTGTAGTTTCACCTACAGTGAAATAGAACTTCCTTGTATTAATTTAGCTTCTGTTTCAACATTATTATTTTTCTTGCTCTTCATATAGATGTATCAGATGAAAACAAAGGGGAAAAGAAAAGAAAAATAACAGCAGATGATGCAAATGATAGACATTTAACTTCAAATGATTTCATATACATTGATTTAAGATAGAAAAATAGACTATCATAGCTCCTTGTTTCTAAATCAAACACTTAAAAAATGTGCTTCCATGAGAATTGATATAAAATATTCATGTCACAAATAAATATGCATTGTGAGTGAAAAGAATGGGTCTATTTTTTCTTCATCTTTAAAGGGAGATATATTTGATACATAAAATTGATTACTGCCTTCTGTATGTTATAAAACGAGAAACAGCAGAAATGTTTCCTTTCTGATATTTGTAAAATGGAAAGTTCCCCAGCTCAGTCTGTTCACATGGAGGGCTCCTGGCTTGATGGAGATCATTAGGGAAGCAAGGCTAGCTAATTGCTCAATGTGTCTGGCACAAGATAACGAACTGTTGACGAACTGTTGCAAAAATGACACCAGAAGCTCAACAAGCAGGAAAAAATGCTAAAACTTCCTTAACCTCAAAACCTGTCAGGCAAATTCGTGGCATTACATTAGAATTTCTGAACCTCAACACAGTGACATTTTGGGCAGGATAATTTTTGTTCTGTTGGAGGAAGCATTAGTTTATGTGCAGGAAAAATGGTAGCAGAATGTATGGCCTCTATTCACTGTTTCTCAGTAAATATTACCTTCCTGTCCCTAATCAATTGTGAATCAATGTGTCTCTAGGATATCATCCGATGTCCTTGAGGACAAAGACAACAGTGTATTTATCTGGGGGCTTCTCTCTGTAATAAAAGCATCATATTTATTTGTGAATTGTTTCAAATCCCCTTCTCTTCCTTTGATCTTTGTTGCAGATGCTGTGGTGATTTCCAGAGTTCACACTTGACTACTATGGTGCTCACAGTTTTAGCTATAATATTCAAAAGAGATTGTACATCAGGCTGCCATGCTCTCCAAGGTTCACAAGTTATATTCCTTCGAGTTATGATGCTTGCACATGCACTCCTTGGGGTTCTTAATCTCTTTGAGGTGCAAATTATAATTTAATGGTGTCTGGAATGTTGTTATAGTGATCATAATGGTGTTCACCATTTGGGGTCTCAATTTCTGTCAAGTATTCCTCATGTGTATATATATATATATATATATATATATATAATTTTGTTTTTGGGCCACAGTACAGTACTCAGGGAGTCACTCCTGGCTCTGCACTCAGAAATCACTCCTGGCAGGCACTGGAACCATATGCAATGCCGGGAATTGAACCCAGTTCTATCTAACTTTGGCCTTATGCAAGGCAAATGCCCTACCACTGTGCTATCTTATAGTCCCTTTCACTCATATTTATAACCACACTATTTTCTAGGATTCACACCATCTTTGGTGGAACATAGAACATGAGATTGCAGCACAGCTTGAAGGCACAATAACACAAATATCAAGACATCAAGAGCTATTGAGTTCTTAGTATGGATGAACACTGGGCATAGGGAGCATGACCATATACTTGCAAAACAGGTTCTTTAAGCCACTGCTCCAAGTTTCCCAATTTTGTTTCTCTTCCACTGTAATAGTTTGCTAGAGCTGCCATAGTTTAAGAATATTTCCCCTTCCTTTCTCTATTCCTTTCTCTTATTTCCTCCATACTTCCATCTCTTCTTCTTTCCTCCCTTCCCCACTTCTTTCTCCCTTTTTCTTTCATTCCATACTCCCACCCTTCCTCCTATTTTCCCTTCCTACTTAGCTTTCTTTCTCCCTCCCTCCCTTCCTTTCTCTCTTTCTTCCTCCATTCTTTCTCCCTCCCTCACTTCCTTCCTCCCTTTCTTCTCACCCTTTCTCCCTTCCTTTCTCCCTCCCTCCATTCCTTCCTCCCTTCCTTCTCACCATTCCTCCCTTCCTTTCTTCCTTCCTACCTTCTTCTTGCCTTCTTCTCACTCTTCCATCCCACCCTTCTTCCCTTTCTTTCTTTCTTCCTAACTTTCTTCTTGCCTTCTTCTCACCCTTCCTCCCTTCTTCCTTTTCTCAACCTGTCTTCTTGCCTTCTTCTCTCCCTTCCTTTTTCCATCCTCCCTAGCTCCCTCCTTTCTCCCTGCTTTCCACCCACTCTATCCTCCCTCCCTCTCTTTGTTCCTTCTTTCTTCCGCCTTCTTTCCCTCCCTCCCTCCCTCCCTCCCTCCTTTTCTTCCTTCCTTCCTTCCTTCCTTCCTTCCTTCCTTCCTTCCTTCCTTCCTTCCTTCTTTCCTTCAGATTCATTTCAATTAACATATTACTCTCCAGATCCATTCATGTACATCTACACAACAGAATACTACACAGCTGTCATGAAAAATGAAGTCATGTAATTTGTTTATATACAGATATTTATTTTTTCAATACTTTTCTAAGTTTAGAATAATAATACAGCATTATATGTTTTTCTTCTGGGAACAAGTGTCAATGCTCAGATCTTACCCCTGGCCATGCTCTCAAAAGTTATGCTTGGTCTTAGAGGAAGATGCAGCCTCTGACTGCCCCCCACAGCCTTCTCTCTTCTTCCTCCCAGATCCCAGGGTGCCAGCAAGGTGGGTTCTGGCAAACAGTTTAAAGGGGACCTCAGGCCACCCCATCCTCCACCGTGCACCAGAGGGGTGGATTGGGGGAGGAGACTGGTGAACTTCCCTTCCCACTAATCCCCATTCTCTTTGCGTTGTACAGTATAGATAGTTAAATAGGATATCATAGTTGTTCATCTATGTTTACAATATACAGAAAGTCTATGTTGTATTATTCACTTCCCCCATTGGCTCACCACCTTATAGGCTCCTTTCTAGTCCTTTACTCTCACTCCCACTGTCTATTACCCCACATGTAACCACTTTTACCCTCAGCTCTTTACTCCTTATGAAGCAAATTATTATCCTCTCTCAAGCTAACTGCCAGTCAGCTCCCAAAATAAAAAAAAAAAAAGGACTCTCAGCCTGAGAAGAAACCAAAACTTTGTTTCTATCAATCTATTATCAATGGACTCCGAGCCTCCAACTCCCTTCACTAGGTACCAGTGCTTGCTATCATAATCAGTTTCCAAGACGCCCCCACTCAAAGACATTTCTTGATACAGGAGTCCTGGGAGTTGTTTACAGACTCCAGATGGCCAAATCACAGACCAATGTGGAGTCCCGGAAACAGCACTCTCTCCCCTCAACTATTTCTAAAACATAAAAGGAATGTGTGTATCTCCTTTGTATATCTCAGATGTATTCCCTTAACATCTATAACCCTTTTTAAATATCCTTTTATATAGTGACAATTTTGCCTACTGTATTTTTTGTTTGTTTGCTTGCTTGCTTTTTCCCGTTTGAGATCTGTTCAATAAGCAATGCTGGTAGAAGAGTATCATTGTATAGCATTCATGTTAGAAATAAGTTATGGGGAGTGTTGAACGTGATCTCTCTGCCCCAGATGCACCAGCAATACCTGGTAGCATTGTTTCTCTTTTGCATAGGTACATTAAAATGGGAAAATGATACATATGCAAACAAGTTCTTATCTAGTAGAGATGGGAACACAAAGTTGGTAATGCAGTTAGGCCTTATACCCTGAACATTGGCATAATGATTTGGCCTAGGCCTCAGAAGAATGGGCCTTACCGATAAACCCCTGAACAGTGGATAGCATCTATGGAAACAACAATTGTCTATAACATTACCAGGATAAAAACCTCTACCAGGGAAGACTCTACACTGCTCTGGCATTGACTTACTCCAAAGAATGATATCAACACCCAGATGACTTAGCAACAATCTGCTTGCAGGGCAGGTCTCTCCGCATCTAATGGTGAGGTGAAACTAGAGGATGCTTCACATCAGCCTGACTTCGATGAAGGAAATGCACAGATCAGAATCTTTAAATATAGGAACTTGACACCAACAACAGCTAAAGTGCAAAAAGGTTTCACCAGGAACATGGAGAATGACTCAGGGGTTGGACAGATTGGTATGCCTGAGCCCAGAGTCGGTCTTATGCCAATAAACCTCTGGGGTGAGGCCTTCTTGTAAACAGGCCAAGGATTTTTTTTCCCATTTTCCCCATATTTTGCTGAGCCTATGTAAACAATGGTGATTGCCACTTTCACACCTCTACTACTGTATTTTTTAACACTTATCCTTTAAGAAAGAAAAACATAAACAACTTATTGAACTTAAAAAATATAACTGTAGTAGAATGCCTGTCTCAAATACAGGCAGGGGATGGGAAGGAGGGGGGCATTGGGGCAGGAATGTTGCACTGGTGAAGGGGAGTGTTCTGTTTGTGACTGAGACCCAACTATAATCATGTTTGTAATCATGATGCTTAAATAAAAAAAATTAATAAAAAGAAAAAGAAAGTTATGCTTGGTTTGCCTCAAGAGACCATATGAAAAGCTGTGGTTGAACCCAAATTGGCAACATGAAAGGCAAGTGTCTTACCCACTGTTCTGTTTCTCTGAACCCTGATACTATTAATTTCATAGTCATAGGAGAAATAGTGTGTCAGGTACAGATGATGGTTGTGGTGAATTGACTTTAAATAAGAATATCATTTTAGGCTTCACTATATTGCAAAGCCTAACTAGCTAATGATTAATTTTGTTTATAGAGCTAGTACTTCTACTAGTGACTTTTCCTACAAGTTACTGCTACTGTAGTGAACTAATTCCACATTCTTACACTTGGAAATATTTTGTCCATACCAGAGCCTTTGACAATTGTTTCAGTCGACTTCATTTGTACATTTATTAACTTTTTTGTTTAGCATAAATAGATGTGCCTATATTTTTTGTAATGGACGAGCTAGATAATCAAAACTAAAGTTTACTACTTAAAATAATTTATTTATAACAACTTACTAGATTATATTTGATAGCGAACAATGCTGAAGAGTGTAGAAAGCATATAACATTAAATATTTCCTTTTATTTATTTATTTTTTTGTATTTTGAGGCCATACTTAGTGGCACTCAGAGTACTACTTCCTTTTGAACTCAAAAAAATTAATAATCTACCTGGGTTTTATATAGATAAAATGGACTCTGGGAAACTTTGTGTGCTTATAATTAAAATATACCAAATTATGAGCTGCATTATTTAGTGGCATGCACTAGTATTTGTGCTCAATAAAGTCAATATTTAGGAAAAATCCATTATTCGAATTGTGAAAAAAGAACCATTAATTAGAAACATTTCAGAATTTGATGAATAGAAATCTTCTGATTTCATGCTCATAAATTAAGGGAACAATCAAAAATTGGTTAGGTTATGCACTTCAGTAAGGAGAACATAGATACCATGAAGAATAAGAAATCTAAGCAAGAAATTGGCTTGACATAAAGGTAACAATTCCATATTCAAACATACTATTAGTGCCAAGATTATTTTAACAGGGATAAATGTTTTCACTTACCTACTGAAAAAAAAATCTGTAAATTGGGAAAATTATCAAAACAAAAACTTTCAGCAGAAGTCCCCATATAAAGATAATAAATGAGACTCAGAAGTTTGATTCTAAGAAAGAAATGTTACCAGATGCTGGAAATCAAACACACCAAGAATCTAAGCTTATGTAAAGACAGAGGTCTGTGATAACCTATGTTTATCTCCTTCCTGAGTTTCTAGAATGTAAGAAGGCTTGAGGCTTAGAAACCTGTGACAGAAATTTGAATTCATTTCTCTTAAAGAAAATTAATGCTAAATATCACCATACAACATGTTAGTGAATAGTTAAGGTTATGGAGTGATACTGTAGGATCTTTTTCATTGAGGTACTAAATATTTATGAGGAGATACAGAAAAATAAGCATTCATAGAGGAATGGAGATAGGGTTTAAAGAATAAGAGAGGGAGACTTAAAAGGAGAAATCTTGGGGATAAGAGGTCAAACAGGATAATACTAATTGCTGCATGAGGAGATCAGAACTGTAAACAGCCAAGGGCAGTGTATAGCATCAAACACTGCTGGAAAGATCAGTGATGAGATTGTTAAATGACCATTGAACGTTGTTAACTAAAAGGTCATTTGTCTCTAATGATCTTCAAGGAGAAATTTTGAATAGCATGGCCTATGTGAAGGA